>NW_013666809.1:121685-137076 GCF_000517525.1 Limulus polyphemus
TGGGATTGACCGTCACATTATAACATCCCCACGGCTGAAAGGGCGAGCATGTTTGGTGTGACGGGGATTCGAACCCGCGACCCGCAGATTGCGAGTCGAGTGCCCTAACCACCTGGCCATGCAGGGCCAACTAAAACTGAATAGACATTTATTTTCATTTTCCAACTGGTTTAGTCGATAATAACTTTACTAAGCCCTAAGGTAACATAACAAAAGTAGCTTATGAAAGTTCTGTATGTGGTCGAGGGTTGAAACAGAAATTTGGTTCAAAGTATAAGGCAAAAAACAAACAAACATTTAAAACAATTTACAAACTTTTGGTCAGAACAAAATACAGTTAAACAAAAATAATCATATTATAAGCTGAATTACTCTCTATATGTAAAACAGAAGTATAACTTGTATATAAAACAACTATTCTTGAATTACTCGCTATATGTAAAACAGAAGTATAACTTGTATATAAAACAAATATTCTTGAATTACTCGCTATATGTAAAACAGAAGTATAACTTGTATATAAAACAACTATTCTTGAATTACTCTCTATATGTAAAACAGAAGTATAACTTGTATATAAAACAACTATTCATTATTTTTAAACTTAAAAATAAAATTTTCCTTATTCGAGCATCCACAAAATTATCAGACGTAAAAAAAAAAAAATCTGTTTCTGTGACATCCATGGGGCAGAAAAGTAGTTGTAAATTTATAAGTTAATTTTGGAATTTGGAGAACCTTTCGGCTTTCAAACTTTAGAGTATCCTTAGATTTGTTTAGGAAGTTGATTTACTTTTATAATGTTTAAATGCCTAACATTTTTTTCTTGTCGTATTTCGCGTAGAAGCACCAATATTAACGTAAGTTGTAAATACATTACAATAACTGAACAACTATATGAGTTTTGTCTATACTTTTCTTCATTGCCTTTAATTTGTTCGAACATCAGGTTGGCCTGTAATTTGACTTAATCAACAATGGATAAAAAACACGAGTTACTAAATTTAAAGATTAACACGCATAATATACACGCAGAAAAGATCGTTGTAGTTTTTTAAAATAAATTCCGACGTTAATCACATCATATACATCAGATATTGTATATATATACACACATACGAGTTTCCTGAGTAATTTCCTTTTAATTGGATATCCTTAGTGTTGAAACTACTCGTCAACGAAACACCAAAAAATGAACTGAGGTTGTACTTAATAACTCTCAGGAGATGTGTCAGTGTTCTGTTAATCTGTGTAATTTAATCAAAATTATGTATCTTTTATGCTCAGATCTGGCTGGCGTGGAGGAAGACTTGGCAAGTAAGAAACTAGAAGAAGATAATGATGACAGAAAAATGAAAGGTAAATCGTGTTTTCACGTTTATTCCTTGAGATTTAATCACGTGTTTCACGTAAAACTAATTTGGATTCAACGCTAATAGACAAAAGCTGCTCCATTTTCTAGATATCCTGGCTTGAAATGTTAAGCTCTATATATGTTACCTGTGAGCTACCCAACAAGTATATTAACAGTACTTAGTGTGTTTTAACGAGGGGAAACTATAGGAAAAATGTTCAAAATTCTAGTGATATCTCACAAGGATCAGTCACTTTAGGGAGTTTAGGTTAGTCCTAAACCCGTATATTTTATATTGTGAACCGTGGTGTTTGTCCGAGCGTTCGTCTATCTCTCATTTAAAAAGCTGCGCACGTACACAAAGCTCAACATTCAATTTCTAAATGAATGGAGAACAGGCATGAATAATGTTGATGCCAAATTTTATTTCGCAAGCAGGGTAGTCTACACTAAATTATTAGGAATTAATCCTACTATCGTTCACATTTCAAAATGTGACGTAACTTAAAGAATACAAATGTAGATTTACTGTATGTTATCATTGTGCGGCTCTTAGCAAGACTGAAATGCTCAACCATTACTTTTCGCGGTGGGCTGTATAAGTAGATAAGAGTTTGACTGATTAAAACCAAGAGTGCAATACAATTAACTTTTTTAAAGTCCACGAAATAATTTAAATTAACAACTTAACTTAAACTTTTCTCGTCACTGGGGACGGGTACTTTTGCTTGTTTTAAATATAGAAGAGGTTATTTTATATTCTGAGCTCAATAGTAGTAATATTCATTTTATTCGTTAATTATCAAATACATGTCCTTACAATAGGGATGAAAAATACCCATTAGTTCAAGGTGAGTATGATTGGCTTATTTCCTATGTTTCTAAATTTACAATAATTATCTTGAAATCCGAAAAACTTTCAACGCGAGCTAAATGCTCTCAATTTTTTTTACAGTACAATTACATCGGTTTTCATGATAACTGAATAATTCCATCACATACCGGCACTTAATCAAACCTGTTTATTTTTCAAACAATTCAGACAATTAACAAATTTCTAGACTTTCTACAAATAATGATATCTTATGTGTTGAAGTAAGGAATAGGCATTCAAAATATATTCTGTTAATTTCATTTCCACATCAGAAATTTTCAGTTGTCATCAAACAACCTTCCCATCCTATTTTTTAATAATGAGATGAAAACGGCAACTTGGAAAATCGTATCCATTATAATTGTGGAATATAAGTTACATAATGTGATTTTCTATAGAAATGTTTTTTATATTATTTTATTTCTGTCTGATCTTATCTAGGAAGAATAGGTAGAAAGGACTGTTTTATATTCTCATGTTAACTTTATAGAGTAAATAGACAGTTTCATTAAATTTCTCGTGTGAACTTTTCTATTGTTAAAGGATAGAATGGCTCCTTTATATACGGTATGTAAATAAATAAATAAACTGTGAATAAAACTGCTGTAAAATGTAAATATTATAGGATTGCTTACTTTCTGTTGTATAACAATGAACTGCACCAAAGTACAGTCAAGTGTTGATAGTTCAATGTGATTGGCTGTCATCCAATAAATTCGCTGTTCCGCACCAGCATAATGCCTATACTAGTAAAGGCAGTTACACTATTTCCAGCAGTAGTGTGGAGAATGCGCTCGTGACTTCAAGACAGAAATGTCGTACCATGAACGTCTAGAAATCAAGATTTTGGTCGTGAAGGCTGCGACACATTGAAGCGAAATGTCACATTTCATTAGAAATTGTGTGGAAACACTGAAGACGGTACGTGAAACTAGTGGTATTGGTAATCGAAGCAGGCAACTTAGGAACCAAATGCAATTCAAAAATATTAAGTAATTCGGAGTTTACTGTTTGCGTGATATACGAATAACCAGTACAAATCTTGCCAGTGACCTAGCTGTAAGTATAGATGTGAAAGTTACCTCAAAACAGGAAAATACACAGCATGAAATGGCCTCAATGGATGTGCAGCTGTTCAAAAACCAACGTGTGGAAAAGATGAACAAAAACAAAAGGCTGAAATGGGCACCAGATTTCAGAAAATTGGACGATAAACGCTCGAGGAGGATGCTTTTTACACACGAATTTAAATTCAAAATATTTGGCAACAATCATTGATAGTTTGTTCGTGGCAGGGCGATGAACAATATGCTTGGAACCAATACGAGTGTGGATGCATCTCAGCTAATGGTGTTGAAGATCTTCACAAAATTGATCCCACCTTGATTACTGACAGGTATAAGTCCATTTTTATTCGTCCTGTCATTCCCTCTGGAACAAGACCTGTTGAGCAAGAGCTTATCTTCTAGTAACACAGTATCCCAAGCATACAATAATTCCACTAGAAAGATACTTCGAATGAAAAAGGGACCGATGGAACACTGACAACCTAGCTTGGCTTGCACAAAGTCCCGAGATGAAATATGAGCTTATATGGAAGCTGAGAAGGTCATACGGCAGCCATACAACTTACCTGAATTGCGAAGTGTAATGTAATAACCACAGCCGCTATAAGGTCATGGTGGAACGGAATGTATCGGAACTATATTTGGCATTATTCGGCGTTTAGAAAGTAGTGGGATGTCAAGGAAAATTAATAGCCTTTGGGAAGGGCATGTTTGTTTATAGTTAAGCGCAAAGCTACACAATGGGCTATCTGTGTTCTGCCCACCACGAGTATCGAAACCCGGTTTCTAGTGTTGTAAGTCCACAGACATGCAGCTGGGATATCCTTTGTATTTAATAGTATTGGAAAAACAAAGGAATATGGTTCAATTTGGGGCAACAAGTCGTTCTCCCCAGCTGTAGCATATTGTAAGAAGTGAGAACCCATGAACACAAAGGAGAGTTGAAAAAACAGTTCACGTGCCCCAGTCAACAGCATGCGACGTAATCAAAAATGATCTTCGTCTGGAAAAGCGACACAAATCATGTGTACACAAGTAGCTTCCATAACATATCTTTCAACTGTCGCATACCCCAAGAATCAAGAGAACGAAACGGATATTAATTCTATCCTACAAGAAGACATGCCGATCTAGTCACCATAGATGTAGCTCCTATGGATTTCTGTGCGGTCGGACTATTAAAACGGATGCTAAGAAAGTTGTTACTGGAAACTAGATACATTATGGCAAGTGTTCAGGAAAGGAAGGGATGCTTTGAACATGACAGCCATAAGACAGAGCTTTTTACAATGGAAACCACATTGCAGGGCTATTGTCAAGATTCACGGTCATCAGATAGGTCACGACCTAACATGGTAACATGGACTTTAATATAAGGACGAGATAAGTTTCCATGATCGTTTTTATATAACATACTCAACCTCTGTACAGGACAGGTGAAACAATATTTCATAATTTATTGTACTAACGATACATTGATTGTTTAGTAGCAATTACCCCTTGTTTCTGATCCCTGTCAGTATATCACCTGCACTTTTCCTTATTTTTTCCAATATTTTATTTACTAATATTTTCAAGAATATATATAAATAAAATAGAATGATCTACTTTCCCAGAGGAATTAAATAGAAAGCGCCTCTTTATATTTTAATGTTAAAAATTTTGTAGGTTAAATACACAATTAATTTAAATAGTTCAGGCTATCATGTAATTATCTAAGGTAAGTTAAAAACATAATTTATCTATATTATTTCTATTGATAGAACGTGTTATTTTCTATGACTAAGTAAACTTTCCTGTGAAAGTTTCATAAATAGAATAAGTTGTTTTAAATGTTTCATTATTTTTTTGAAGTTTGACATATAGAATATTGTATTTAAATTTTATTTTATGAATTGTCTTAGGTTTCATTAGCACATTATACTGTTAAATATAAAATCTCATAGGATGTATGGATGCTTTTCTTTGTTTCATATAATTTTGCAAACATTATTTGGTTTTATATACATAGAATATTTTATTCCATTACGTTAAGTAAGTAATTTTTTTTATAGTTTTATAGATAAGGATAGTTTCAAGCTTCCTATTTAAGCTTTCGTTACTGAATGTTCCATATTGCTCATACCGTTTTTCTTGAATATATATATATAAATGTTTACATATTTTACCCCTATGTGTGAGCGTGTTAATATATATTATCTTCAAGAGAAACAAATAACGGGAAATTAGATTTAAAAATATAACCTTTTTGTTTATAGCTTTGTTTGTTAAACAGTTTCATTACTTCATAACTTTAGCAAGTGCTTGCTCTTCAATATAGAAATCTACAAAATCAAGAAAATTACTAGTTAAGTTGTATTTTAAATAGAAATAATAATTTATAACAATCATAAAAAACACAAGTGGACATTACCTTAAAGCCTATAAAATTCAACAAAACCTTCCCGTTAGAAATCAGTACTTAAAAAAATCTTCATGTTGGATTTCAAATCCAAAGCTGTTTCATAAAACTCCTCTTTCTTATTTAACGCACGTGTGATATTGGACTGTCCACTGAATTATCTTAACCTCTCAACTTTCATGCTTTAGAAAAGGTTTTAATGGAAGTTTGAAGGTGTAGAAAAACGCTCCTTAAAAAATCCATAAAAAAATATTAATCTGCTCTTTTCATTGCATATTCAAAATGAGAAAAAAACGTTAAAATGGGTCTTTAAGAACACTAAAAACGTGATAATGGTTCTATTAGAACACTAAAAACATTCAAATGACTAGAACAATTTTTTACTAACATAGCAAGGATATTGGGCACGATGTTGGTGGAGATTTATTTGAAGTCTTAGATTAGCTATTTCTCCAACATATATATATTTTTCACAAAACTGTAACTTTTCAGTCATAAATAACATCTTTAAAAGTGTAGTTATAAAATTTCTGTCTTACTGAAGAGTAAGAAAAGAACCTATGAAACCGATTAATCAACTAAGTTTGAGAGTAAGATTATATAGTTTTAAATCATGTATATGGTTTGAGTTTAGATGAATTGGACGACTTTCCATCCTGCTGTTGAATTTTCTACAGTCCGGATTGACTTCTAATACTTTATCGGAATATAAAACTGTAGTGTTTTTTGTATTATGGATATTTTATATTGATAATATTCAACATACAAACTCTCAAAAACGTATATGAGAGAGAGGGAGAGAGAGAGAAGTTTCTGGTGATACTTCTCTGTTCTTCTACGTTCCTTTGTTGGAGTACTTAAATGAAAGTTGTAGTAGCTCTATATTTCTGTGTTAACTTTCGCGATTACATCTTAAGCAGGTTTCTAGAATATGTTTCAGGATGTGATCCAGTCTATGATTAGTTTTCACCTTTAACGATTGTAGAAAAACTTCACATACCGCAAGTACGAGCCCGCTGGCGGGTAATGTCTCTCATACAACCCAGCCGACATCCCGCAGCGCTCTATTAGAGATTAGAAATGACTTAATTATCCAGCACAAACTTACCATCCAGACCAAAGCAAGTTTTTGTTACATCTTCTAAAGGGCGCGTCGAATCTTAGGTTCTATATCTAGTTTTTATTATTATCATAATATGTGTAATGCTAGTAGACGGAAGGCTGAAAGGACTTTCTGAAGATGAACAATTCTTTTAATATGATTGGGAAATGAAAACCGTGTCGAGCATTTTATTGTTTATAAGGTTCAGTACAATATTCTTAAGTGTAGTATCTGCCCCTACTTTGTTCACTGTTATTTTGATAATGTTTACCCTCCGATTCTTTCTATTTTTTGGCTAAACATAGTTGACATGGCCTGACGTCTCCAGGTTATTGATGACTTGGAGCGGCACGTTTGATGCGCTAGACACGGGAGCTTTAAGTCTCACAAGGTGATAGTAGACTGTATCTCATTCGTGTTGTTGTTTTTAACCCGCCAGGCGCCGCTCATCAATAAGATGTTTGCCAATCGCTGTGGCGTGCTTAGAGCATGCGTCGTTAATGTCCTTTCGTTTGGTGAGGTTACAGGAGAGGCAAGAGCCTACCTTAAAAAGAAATAAAAATAAGCGAGTGCAAACTCGGGTGTCCCCGTGATGAAAGGTGGTGTCGGTGAGTGTGTGAAGTAGACGGGCTTGGGGGAATGTAGCTAACTCGTTCTGCTGTGCGTGGGCTAGTTTGCCGTTCACTGGACCCAAAAGAGTTCTTATTGGGAGAAAAGGATTAACCCCCATATTCTGACCCCAATACTCAGTAGTTCTCGTGAACTTCTTCACAGCCATGTTGATAAACATGGTTCACTCGTAACGTTTCGGAATTACACGTACTTATAATAATGAAAGGAACAATCTTTAGTATAATTACTAATATAAAAATAGAATAAATAATGTTAGAAAAATTATAAAACATTCAATTAAAAAAATATTGAATAATATCAAACATGTTCCAAATTCCCTCTAACTTGTTATTTCTTGATTTATTGTTAAACCCCAACTCAACAAGCTACTCGGGTCTTTCTACCCCCAGATTAAATTCCGCATTGTCTTCAAATCGTCACTTTTTTTTTAGAGCTAAAGACATTTTACCTTTTACGTTCAAAGGTTAGATATAACTATACATGTGGTAGCTGTAAAGCCACTTACATAGGCAAGACTTCTCGCCATGAAACACATGGGAGTTTCTAGCAGAACTGAACTTAAACTTCAAACTCCACCTAACTCTCCTTTATATTCTCACAACGAATGACATTTCACTCCATTCCCTTCTATTAAAACTTCTGGATGTATTTATTCTATTATCTAATTATTTAAATAGCTCTCTCTCTCCCTTTGGAATTGAATGTTTTACAATTTTTCTAACACTATTCGTTGTATTGTTATATTAGTATTTCTTCTAACGATTGTTTAATTTGTCATTTTCATAGATTTGCTGAAAATGAAATGTGTGTAATTCCGAAACGTCCATTAATGATGTCTACAATTGTTGTCGTTACTGTACTATTTATTATTAGACTTTGTTTTCCACCAAATTTTCAGTTGTTTAGAGATCTTGATAAGGTGTTGGATTCGAACTCGCTTAACATCAAAGTGATTGTCAGAGCAAACTCCAGTTAAAGCTAAAAACTACCTGCTTGTGAATTTCCATTTGCCTCACAAATTGTAGTTCAAATTATGATTAAATTATAATGAATATCTCTGTTGAAACGAAAAGGGAAAATACACTTCTTTTAAGAACCAATAGTATGAAGTATTATATTTATACTGTTCGTTTTTGCGATGCTTGTTATTTTGTTTTATGACATATTTCATTACAATTGAAAGCTATAATTCTGTGACACTAGTTTTAGCCCTGATTTGCTTAATTATATACAAAAATAACACTTGGTTGGATTGTAAGTCAGTCTTACTGAGACTGTTGAAGATTAATACTTTATTAATGTATAGATCTATAAGAGAACGAGTAATAATTTATAGACAGTCCTTATAAAGTTGTTTTTTTACTGTATACAGCTTTAATTTAGCCGGTAAAAACCCTAGATAATATTCTCTACTACTATTACTATAAAAATATTTATGATATATAATATTCTTATGACATATTTGGCTTTGTTGTACTTTTGGGAGAAAAGAGAAAAAAAAGATTAATTTTTCTATTAGAATAAGGTTGCGAAAATTTGTCAAGTTTATTTTACAACTAAATTATAAAAATGTATATTTTTTTCCAGAGCTCACAGTTCTTCTTACTGGAAAAGCGTTGTCTCCTCCAATGCCAATAGAGGGCGCTGCAAGAGGATACTTCACATATATGAAAAGAAATCTGCATTATACAATACATTACGTTGGGTAGGAAAAATAGTGGAAATTACTATTTATCACAGTTTCTATTAATTTAAAATACAGTTTTAAAGGAAACTTTGAATTGTAATGCTGACTTTACAATATATAGAAGTACCATCACTGATATTAACTGAAATGCTCAATGTTTGGAAACAGAATGGGATGGGCAAAAAAGTAACTCGCAGCGTGTAGATGGCTTTGGAAGCGAAATGATTGGTTAATTTTAATGACAATAGGGTGTTGTATAATTCAAAAGGGCCGAACACAGCTCAATGGTTAACCTCCAGAGGTTCAGAGGCTCACGCCTCGACACCGCCAAAACAAAACAAAAACAAAAATGTAACGATCAATTCCATTAATTGATTAGAGTAGATCAAGAGCTTTCCCTCTAGTTTATAATTTCAAATTTTGGAACGGCTCTAGCGGAGCTTTGCGCGAAATTCAACAAACAACAAAAAATATGACCTAAAATATCGACAGTTTCAACTGCTTTAATAGTTTGTAAAATATACTTTTCTACAAGGTAAAAGTAAAACCCACTATTTTATCGAAATAATAGGTACTGTGCTAAATAAAGTCATATGTATATATATATATATATATATATATATAACGTCTATCACCAAGGTAAAAATGTTCAACATGATTTTCAATTTCCAGTGTCTTGCAGGTAAACGAGACCTATAATAGGGCCAAATTTAAAATTAGATTGATGGGCGGCATAAGCTTAGGCGAACCAACGACATTGGGGGAGGGCTAGCCTACCCCTGGTGGGGTCCACAGATTGTATCATATTGAGTAATCTTATGTTTTCGCCCGCTAGATTGGTTTGTTTCACGAGGGCTATCTGAGCTAGCCGTCCTTAATTTAGCAGTAAAAGACTAGAGGGAAAGCAGCTAGTCATCACCTCCCACCCACCGCCAACTCTTGGGCTACTCTTTTACCCACGAATAGTGAGATTGACCGTCACGTTATAACGCCCCCACAGGGCAAGAATGTTTGGTGGGACGGTATTCGAACCCGCGACCCGCAAATTGCGAGAAGATTGCCCTACCCACTTTGCCATGTCAAGCCTTGCTTGTTAGAACGCTAATAGCAAATAAACTGGACAACAATTTTAGTGAAATCACACGTTTTCTATTAAAATGCATAGGAAATGAGCGATAATTGGCGGAATTTTTGTTTTTGTTTAAATTATATGTTATTAGGAATCCCCGTAACCAACAAAGTTATGGACACACAAATAATTTAGTTCAAAAATATTTTGTTTAAAAAGACTGTAATTATAGGGTTAAAAGGCTTAAAACTATTGAGAAAACTGTTGAATAAGTCCCATATCAAGTTTTGTCTAATGTTATTAAATTTCATTAATGCAACATTAAGATATCAAACATATGATGTAAGCTACTTGGATGATTATATAACATTTTGCTCTAGTTGTAATTTTTTAGGCAATTTCCCCAAGTACAGTAACTAGTAAACTAGTCATAATATCTTAATTACTTATGCAACATTTGGACAGTTTCATCTTGGAGAGTGGTGGGTCAGACGAACAGCTTGTTGAGTAGAATGTTGTGTGTCAATAAATAAATGTTGTTTTTTAATTTGTTGTTGTTTGCATTTCAAATAGTATGGGCCAATCAAAGCTCACTAGCTGACAAAATTGTAATTTCACAAACACCAAGTTTGGTATGCCAGACATAATTATTCAACTGTACATGTAATGAGTAGACATTTGGTGTCAGAAGGTTAATCAGTACGTTAAATTTGAGACATTATTGGCTTGGTATAAAATGTGGTAGAGGAGGGATGAACGGAAATAAGACACAAAGTGTACATTACACAAGGGTTAGAGAACTAAAATCGAACACGACCGATTCTTTCTAGGAGTGGAAATATACACGTCACCGGAAGTGGCCCATCTTTTACATCATCAATCTTTACTTTCCACTAAGAGCAAAGGTGGAAGCGTTAGGCTTAGCTGACATGTTTATCGTTGCTAAATTTGTCCCGTGAATTCTGAAGTGTCACGCTTTTAAAACGTCAAAATTCACAGACATGCGGTTGATTTATGAAGTGTGTAAATTCCAATGTTTTTCTTCTCTTGATGTTTGTAGTTATTCTGGTGCCTTGTGTGACTCATAACTTCTAGTTCGAAAAACAGCAGTTTTCTTTAGGGTCAATCTATACTTGACTTCTGTACCATGTCAAAAGTTCCAAAGTGTCAATAACCTTAGAGTTAATTTATTGTTTTGATCCCCCAAAAATAATATTTTACTATCGTGACGTCGAGTTTTTAAGTAATTTTTGTTGAACAAAGAGTGAAATTTCTGGCTGAAAATAATTGTGCGAATTCAACTGAGTTGTGAAAATTTACCTGTTCCATCCCCCGATGACTTTCCTATAACCAAAATATTAGGTTCGATCCCAGCTAGCCCATTGTGTAGCTTTGCGTTTAAACAAAATAAACAAATAACCCATTAGAATGCTGGTACTAACTGTAGTTTGGATTAAGTAGGATTCATTAATCACGAAACAGGATACTTCAACAGTTTAAAATGATCACCTGTGTAGCATTTTAGGGAAATAATATATTTTCAGAATTACGTTGAATGTACAGATGAACCATAGAACATAGGTAAGAAGTAACAAAGATGGCAGCAAGTCTTTGCTCACTCTGATCGAAAGAAGTGGTAAATCTCGGTTATAGAAGGGGTAAGAAAGAAAGTAAAATTAGGAGTTGAAAACTAGTTAAAATATTTTTAAAATATATGTTTATGGTTGCATTTTCATTAACTAAACGTGAGATGACCTATGGTGCATTCTAGCCCTGGCTTTCAAGAGATTTGTTTTGAAGAAAAAAATTTAAAGAACAATTGTGGTTTTAAATGAAGTGGCGAATTCATATGTGTTTCTACACACATACACTTACACACACATTAAAACATTATTACTCCAGGAACTTTTTTTTTTAACCATATATTACTGCCCAACAATTCGCCCGTTAACTTTATAAGATACTCAATCTACATGCAAGAAACGTAGAGCGTTAGGTTTAGCGAGAAGCAAATATAATATATATATACCAGAGTCCCAATCAGTTCTAATTGTAATTTAATTTTCCAACCTTATTTGAGTAAGATCTTTCAATGGGTAAGAAATGAAACAAACCGAGGACCCAACTGTATTTTGCTTCGTCCACATTTAACACATTTCTGTGGAACTGTGTGTGTGAGATAGTATATAATTTTAATTTTGAATCTAGACTCGGCTAAATTTTCCTGCGACACACGACTGACTGCCCTTGTTAGCGAAGGAAGCATCACTTCCTAAAACTCGTACGAGTTGTCGAAAAAGCAAAAGTGTGAAAGTTTTGTGACCGTTCAATATACTGTCTCCACTTTATTGTACTGTTGTCATGCTTTTCCTTCACTTTTGTGTATTGCTGGTATATGTTTTTTCCCCCTTTTCCATATGCATGGTTCTGATAGCATTCCTTCAATGATTTACTTTATAAGAAGACGTTTATGTGGTTGCGTTTTCGTTCTTCAAATGTTTCTGTGTAAGTATAGTTACAACTTCCATACTACAAGCACTATTCTATGAGCACAATGCTAGGGCATTCATCGTGAGATGTACAAGATACTGAAATTATCCTCTGACTGAAGTCAATTGAAACTAGTGGCCGGCATGACTAGAATACTTCATATGAGATGTATATCCAATACTGGTATAAGTTCCTGATTGCAGTCAGTTGGTTTTATTGGTTATCATGGCTAGTGTAGTTATTTAGAGATGTACAAGATGGTGGTATTAGCTTCTGAATGATTTCAGCTGGTACTAGTAGACGTCATTGCTAGTGCTGTTATTGTGAGATATACAAGATAAAAATAACATCGTTTGAATGTAGTCAACTGGTCGTAGTCGTTATGGTTGTTGAACAGTTTCTTCCTCCTGTATGATATATTTCATGAAAACAGTCATTCTGATAGTCATGCATACCTTAATGTCCATTCATGAACATTAGTACCAACATGTATCATGTATATTAGTTATTTTCATTATGCACGACACTCGCTGTAACATCGTTAGTTGTTGTTTTTTACCACCAGACTTGTGAGGGGAGATTATCTCTTTCATGTTAAACGTGTTAAAATGCACGGTTTCTGGTCGCTGTGGTTAGTTATCATTAACATTATTCATTCAGTTAACTGAAGAATATAATTATTCCGTTACGAGACTAACACTACCTTCAACTGGGTTTATTAGACCAGTGAGTATCGGGACAACATTAAGATCCTTTAGGTGTGATGGAAACACACAGAATGATATCAAAGATATCTCGTATATTAAGATTTGATAGACGTTGTTGGGTTCGACATGAATAATTTGCACTAAATAAAAACAAACTGTGTGGTCTTTGCAGTCGTTTTATTCCTTTTCATTTCTTTTTCTTGTCATTCTTTGCTATTTCTTTCTCTAGAATGGAAAGACCAACGTGGATCCGGTTTACAGATGACCATCGTAACATTCTCGTAGAACATCAGGTGGCGGAAGTTGTTCTACACGTCAAGGACTCCAAGGTTTGTGCTACCTTTACCTTTGTTCGCTTCACTGAAATGTTAAGGAGTTAGCTAGATTTTGATTACTACATTTTCTCACTATCTAAATGCAATTATGGTTTACAGAATCCGAAACAAAACAGTTCTTATTCAATCTTGAGTTACGGTTTACTAATTACTTATCGGTATACTTTTGTTTGGTAAAGCAGTTTACATCACATAAAATGTGAGCTTAAATTTGGTTATTGTGTGGAGTTAATCGACTTTTGCTTAAAACATACTGCAAGTTTCAGATTTTTTTGTAACATGCTATTGTGAAACAAAGAAAATTAGTAAATTAAAAACAAATTCTTCTCCCAAGTAAACCTTAATGTTAGGTAAAATTCTGAATGTGATCATGTTTTTAAAACTGCCAGGTTTGCGGTGTCTGGAGAGATATTCCAAAGGTCTATCGGCGCAAGTTGATGAAAGGAAAACTCTACGTACTCTTGACAACAAAGCATCATCCAGATGGGCACGCCTTTGGTCGCTTAGTGCAAGCTAGAGAGATGAAATTCAGTGCAGGTGGGTTGTGTTTCATATCGATTGTAAATGGGATCATGAGGTTTTCAAATTGAAATGTGACAGAAGTAACGATGCGATGTATGCGAACATTGATTTTTTTTACAAGAATTTTCGAGGGGGGGGGGCTTTATTATAAGAGAGTTAAACGAAACTAGTACTATTAAAACATGGCATTGTCAATATTTATTGTTCTCAATACAAAAGTGAGTCCGTATTTATTTAACGTGGATGCCGTACTGAATTTCCTTGTTGTGCTGTGACGTCACCGCTATGATTTTGGAGACCTACGGTATATTTGGTGAGCCAAGAAACACGAACCACATGACCTATAAGCATCAGTGAATCTTGGCAGAGTCTTGACTTCCAGGCTGTCCTTGTCTGTAGCAATAACAACAAATTTTGTTAATCAATCTTCTGGTAGTAATCTTTGTAGCTTTACTTTAGAAGAGTGGTCTTAATCTGACCCAGAACAATAATCGCTTTACTCACTAGCACTTACTCTGTTCTTATGCAGAGATGACACTTGACTAAAAGCGGTTTCCTAATTGATGTTCCATCTTCGTAAGAAAAATAAAAATAAAATAAATATTTTGGTACCAGAGGGAGCTTTGGTGGTTACTTGAGATTTTAAAACCAGTTTTGGTAACAAGTTTCAGCTGTTTACTCTAAATTGTTGCTCCACATGACACAAGAGCTTTTGACGTCTTAGATTACTTGACATTAAACTGAGGATTTATAACTTGGGTTCATTCTCTTGTATAAAACCGAGATATTATCGAGACAAGATGATTTTAGTTTGGTGTAATATACGGAGCTCGCTCAAAAACAACACGCATGCGTTCCCTCGACCCCACATACCCCTCACTTCCCTATATAGCGCGCGCGCACACGAGTTTAAGTTTTTTATTGTAAACTTTAAATATTTAATTGTTTACTAAAAGAGCGTAAGGTATTATGAAATGCATTAGTCATTTTATTGATTCGGGTATAGAATATATCCATTATTTTTTATCATCACACGAACATTATAGTGTAGTTGTGATATATGTAAGTCGCTTCAGGAAATATATTTGCAATGATATTTTTACACGTGCTTTGCAGTAAACGTAGTTCTAATATGTTAGGTCGTCAAGAA
>NW_013666809.1:138076-143129 GCF_000517525.1 Limulus polyphemus
ATGGAGTCCAGGTTTTGGGGTCAAAAGTGGTTTTTGTCTAGGACTGAGCCATTTTTTTGTGTGTTTAATATTCGCATAGAGAATCCATTTTTCATCACTGGTGTCAATTCTCTCCAGAAATGGTTCACGCGCCAGAAGAGACGAAGCAACGTTCACACGTTGGAAACGATTATCATCGGAGAGTTCGTGAGGCACCCGAGCACTTTCTTTAAGGAGTTTTCCCATATTCCTTAGATGTTTGCGTATTGTTTCCTGAGAGATATGCAATTTCAGGTCCATTTCACGAATGCCATCACAATGTTTAAGGCTAAAAGCAACTGAACGAAATTTGCTGAACCATCGTTGCTACTTACGGCCGTTTAAAAACATTTCCATAAACTTCTTTGATATTCTTTGTGGCAACAGAGACGTTTTTTTTCTTCTTGTATCCAAACAGCATTACATGCCGAATGTGTGTCTCGTCGTGTGCCATCACTTTAAGGGATTTGGGTGTACGAAACTTAACACATTATATAGCCTACACTAACGTGACGTTTAGACGGTTAGTTTAAATATTATACGTGATGTACGTTTTTTTTTGGGGGGGGGGGGGTAATGAAAGTATTCCAAAACGCGACATTCATTTCTTGACGATCTAATATCGTGATTGATTTAGGAAGTATATTCGCGAACTACGATAACTTTACACTTGTTTTACAGTAAATGTAATTCTAATATATTCTGGTTGCTTTAGTAAGCATATTCACAAACTACAATGATTTTAAACTTTGTCTACAGTATACGTACTTCTAAGATATTGTGATCGATACAGAATGGGAGTACATCCATGAACTACAATGATTTTACACTTGTTTTATAGTAAATGTAGTTCGAATATACTCAGATCGATTCGGGAAGTATATTCGCGAACTACAATGATTTTACACTTGTTTTATAGTAAATGTAGTTCGAATATACTCAGATCGATTCGGGAAGTATATTCACAAACTACAATGAATATGCTATACAATAAATGTAGTTCTGACATACTTAGGTTACGCGGAAAATGCTGAAACGCCACTAAAAACGAAGTTATCTGCATTTTAGTCTAGCAGCTATACTGAAGCAAAATGGCTAAAACGAGCTTTCAAATACGTAAATATAGATTTTGTTGGCAGTTTCAGCTCAGTACTAACGTTATTAGATGATTTCTATATTTTATAAAAATGTTACATATCGTTCGTTTTTGAATTTCGCGCAAAGCTACACGAGGACTATCTGCGCTAGCCGTCCCTAATTTAGCAGTGTAAGACTAGAGGGAAGGCAGCTAGTCATCACCACCCACCGCCATCTCTTGGGCTACTCTTTTTCCAACGAATAATGGGATTGACCGTCACATTATAACGCCCCCACGGCTGAAAGGGCGAGCATGTTTGGTGTGACAGGGATTCGAACCCGCGACCCTCAGATTTTGAGTCGAATGCCTTAACCACCTGGCCATGCCGGGCCTGTTACATATCTACAGTTCATATTAACTAGCTGCAATGAAATTGGTTTAGAAATTCACGCTGTTTTATCAAAGAAGCATTTTATACCTTCCTAAAGTCAGAGTTATTGTCTATTATTGTCCAAAATTATTTAAGTTCAGATTTAATTTTTTACAGCTAACAATATCATATATTTACAACCAAGTTACTAAATATAGTTATTGTTCCGGATATGCAAACTTTTAATCTTTAGTTATTGTTTTTTTTTCTCTTTCTATATTTACATATTCATAAATATATAGATATATATATAATGTATCTTTTGTGTAAACAATTCTTATCAGAATAAATACACCTTTTATCTCAACTTTCTATAGAGGTTTACAGTTCGGTGCTACTTCCGGATGTATCACGGTCACGTGACACTATAGGTGGCGGTGGTGTCGCATCGATATCTCTTGGCCCAGAAAATATTTTCCTTAATTTGGAATTCAATGGTATTTTCACTCCTAAAGGTAAGTCCCAATTCACGTTTATCCAGCTTTGCATATTATATAAATATTTCTAAAAACGTGAGATGGTATCATACGTGTATAATTCTTTACATTAATGATTTGTTTAACTTGGAAAACACAATTTCTGACAACAAAAATTCACCAGTTCTGTATTCCGTTTTTGAAGAAAAACTTGACTCAATCTTACCGATCTTACAATGATAAAGAATTAAAACTGAATATCCAGATTTTTATCATGCACACTCTATGTTTAGTTCCACTGCGCTTAGTGGTCGAATATTCAAAGTCACTACCAAGCTAACAGTTTATCGTGTCATAATTCTTTGCATAACAGAACAGCCATAAGCAATTTCTAACAAGAATCAGGAATGCTAAATACTTTCACAATCTTATCAAGCTGTAAGATTCCCAATTGACCAAATGTTGCTCTTTACTCCACATTAAATGTGTTTCCTTCCACGATTATCTAGAATACATTTTCTGTGATGTAATATTACATCCTGGCTTGCATGTAGCTGCCTACTGGTTAGTGTGCTCATACTATGAATCCAAGAGTCCAATGTTTGCGGCCCGTTGCCCTGAAGTCGCGCTCGACACTTTGGAGCCGTGGATGTGTTATATGAATAACAGTGTAATCACACTATTAGGTCACACAAGAGTAACCCAAGAGTTGACGGTGGGTGCTGTTGACTAGCTATTTTCTTCCTAGTGTATCAAATAGCCCTTATATAGTTTTTTTTTTTTTGAAAATTCAGAAACAGTACTTCTAGTTGTGAGTTTACTTTCGCTTTAAATGGTTCATGTGACTAACTGGCTTAAGATGTATGATCATTTTCTTCCTGAAATTAATGTTGGTGGCCATATTAAAAAAAAAATCAAGTCACTAAGCAGTTTCAACAAACCAACTAACTATTATTGAAAACCCACTGAACAAAATATCACATCATCATTGCTGATCAAACTTTCAAAAATGCAGGTGTAATTTACAACGCTAGAATCCGGGTTTCGATAGCCGTGGTGGGCAGAGCACAGATAGCCCATTGTGTAGCTTTGTGCTTAATTACAAACAAACAGTAATTTAAAAAGTATTCTTGAAATACTTTATTTCAAATGCAGATTACTGTATACGCTGGGATCATATTGGGACCAAAATAAAAGATATGTCATTATTTCAGCGTTAAACTACACAATGAGTTATCTCTGCTCTGTCCACCGCAAAGAATCTAACCACAGATTTCAGTGTTGTAAGTCCGCAAACTTATCCCTAACCCATTTGGAAACTAGGTTTTGAGACAACTACACCCATTCAATTACTGACAATTGTGACATATCATTAGAAACATTGTTCTATTGTATATTAAAATGGACTTTGTAGATTAAGTACACGTTAATTTCTCTCATTGTAGATGCAAGAGATATAAGTATACTGATAAATCTACATCGAGAAACTTCGACAGGCTCGAGAGAACTGTTGACCGAATACTCCCACATTTTATCGAAGGTCGATCCGGTAAGTATGTGTTACCATGGAAACTCATCTATATAGGTTAAGTACATTATATAAAAAGATTTTAGAGCCTCACTACGTCGTTACAGTCCGTGTAGCCACATTCGGTCCAGTGATGCTCTATCTAACAACCGTACATCCTGGTAATAGGTCTGCAGCCTAGTTTTTATTGCAAAAGGGTCACTCATGAAAGTGCCATGTCTAAAGTACATCCTGCCACTCTGTATGTCTTCCATAACAAACTTAGTGTAAGAGGACAATGACTTCTCAACACCCGTTCCAACAGTCTGATCACAAAGACGTCCACAGGCAACATGATCGCTATGCCTTTGTATGGAATATCATGAATACTTATTTCATTCATAAGTGATGTTAGTTTCCAAAGTCATCGTACTAACGTTGCTAGGAATGATGTTAGTTCCACAATCATAATGGTATGTTTTCTACGAGTGATGTTACTTTTCACTCTCATCATAGTATGATTGCTAGGGGTGATGTTAATTATCACAGTTACATCATAGTAAAGCTGCTAGTAGTGACGTTTGTTTCCACAATCATCATAGAACGTTGCTAGGAATAATGTTTGTTTCCACATTGGTGGTAATGTTTTTATGAGTGGTGTTAGTTCCACAGTCATAGTAACGTTGCTAGGAGTGATATTAGTTTCCACAGTCATCGCAATAAGTTTACTTGGTGTTATCGTAGTGACGTTGCTAGAAGTGATGTTAGTTTTCACATTAATAATGGTATGATTGCTAGGGATGATGATAACTATCCCAATTTCATCATAGTAAATCTGCTAGGAGAGATATTAATTTCTACAGTCATCGTAGTAATGTTGCTAGGAAAGATGTTAATTTCTACAGTCACCGTAGTAACGTTGCTAGGGAAGATGTTAATTTCTACAGTCATCGTAGTAACGTTGCTAGGGAAGATGTTAATTTCTACAGTCATCGTAGTAACGTTGCTAGGGAAGATGTTAATTTCTACAGTCACCGTAGTAACGTTGCTAGGGAAGATGTTAATTTCTACGGTCATCGTAGTAACGTTGCTAGGGAAGATGTTAATTTCTACAGTCACCGTAGTAACGTTGCTAGGGAAGATGTTAGTTTCCACAGTCATCATAATGAGGTTACTAGGAGTGACATGAATTTTGTAGTTTAAAACATAGTACAGATTGATAAAAACTCGCATGATGTATGACTTAGTGCGTCTTACACACCGAAAAATACGGTAAATCAAATTTTGGGGTAAAAAACGCAAGCAGATTTTGACTCCTATACACCGAAGGTATGAATGATATATAATGTTCCGCCATATGATGCGTTTTAGAGACATTGCGTTGTTTATTAGTTACCGTATTTTTCGGTGTATAAGACGCACTTTTTTTACCCCAAAATTTGATGTCAAAATCTGCTTGCGTCCTATACACCGAAGGTATGAATGATATATATGTTCCGCCATATGATGCGTTTTTAGAGACATTGCGTTGTTTATTAGTTACCGTATTTTCGGTGTATAAGACGAACACTTTTTACCCAAATTTATGTCAAATCTGCTTGCGT
>NW_013666809.1:144129-169753 GCF_000517525.1 Limulus polyphemus
CAAATGCGACTGTAGCTTTTTCCCCAAAACTTTGTTTTCAAAATAAGGATGCGTCTTATATTCCGAAAAATACGGCATGTTCCTTGTTCATCTCGAAATCATTTTTAATGATATGACAACAATTATAATATGTAATTATGGCAAACTGTGTAAAATTATGAAATCTACAATTTAATTGTTTCTGAAAACTAGTAATTATAAAACATAATATGAGGAGCAAAACGCGTTGTTTTCTTCCATTAGGACTATAATTCGATTGATGTCAAAGTAGACTTGAAAGAAGACGACGAGTCTTTGCTTTCTCAAGGGAAGCTGATTTTGGAAATTTCATCGATAGATGGCGACCGTGTGTTGCGAGGAAGAATTTTGCCCAAGACGACTTGTAACAGTTAGTTTATTCGATTTTTATTGTCTTTATTTGATACTTATGGCTAAAGCAGATTATTTCTTTGAAATTAAAAACTTTTCCTGATATTTCTCATTCCAACAGTTATTACTATTAAAACCCATTTAATATTGATCACATACATGAATTTAGCGTTTGAATTCAATTACTCTCCCAACTGTTCGATCTGGAATACTTCCTGAATTTAGATTCTGTTAGTTTCCGGTTGTGTAGTGTAACAAATATATCATGGTTTCATTTTCAGCTGCATCGTGAGTGTGTTTAGTTAACCAAAAATCTCCTGGATGTAGCTTCTGAAAGTGATATGTAATCAGTAAATATTTACAATGAGTATCATTTGTAGAGAGTACAAGCCTTTTAACTACCAGTAGTGTTTCAGTTTGTAATAAAATACAAATTACTGTTTGGTGGAGTGTGTATAAATCTATGAAGCATTTAGCAGTAGTGCATTTTAGGTAAATAGCACAAGACGTAACCACATGGTAATAAGTACTCTAAAAAATAACTTAATAATTTATGTATTCGTTATATTCATCAATCAAGGTTGTAAGAAGTTCAAAATTAAAACTTTATACGTGTCCAAGTTTACGAAGCTGCCGTAAGAGTACAGTGAGAAACTCCGAAGGCCTGGTATTTCTTGAATCAATTAATAAGAGAATTGTTTAGTAAAACGTTTTGTCTGGCATTATTTAAAAAAATATCGCTTCGCTTACGAATGTAAATTGTAAAATTTGGAAAATTTATAAAGTTCATTTTGTATTATAATGTAACAAACAACACCTATGTTTATACATAAATAATTCGTTAACTGTTGTTGATTGCCGTGTTCGCTTGAAAAATTTAATAAACAAGAAGATTTGATTTAAAAAAGATTGTTTAGGTAATTTTTCATTCATATTTCTTGTTTGTTTTTGTTGAAATAATATTAGTACTAAATCAAACTAAGTGTACAACAAGTCATTACATTAATGCCACACGTGAACTAATATAAAACATTCTTACTACACAAAAGTAAAAACATTACTGTTTCATGTGAACTAATACCAAAACATTGTTACTGTAAAAAGATAAGAACATTGCTGCCACACGTGAGCTAATAGAAACAAAATCCTCCCAATGCAAGGTAGGACACTGCACAAATTTCAATAGGTCATTATTTGTATTCTGTTACAAAGGTAACATAAAAATCGCTAACTGAAAACTTCACAACCGATAATATTAACCATAAAATGGTTTAAAATGGGTATTTCACTTGATTATCAGAAGAGAAGTAACATCAGAAAAATATCATCTAAATGAAACGTTACTTGATTACCAATACAAAATTAATAATAGAAAATCATGCAACAAAGCACGACATCGCTGATAGTAGAGAGTATAACATTACATACATCATATACTACTTGGTTGCCAATAAGATTTAGCATTAACAAAGTCACGTGACAAAACACCACATATATTCAAAAGCCTAATATCATATATATGGGACACTGCTTGGCTGCCAGTAAAGAATTAACATTAAATAGATCTCACCAGAATTTACGTTCTGCAATGAAAATCCAAAACCAGAATATTCAAATACATCATAGAACTGGTAACAAGGAACGTACATTAATACAGTAACTTTGTGAAGAGGTTGATAAATAATATTTATATACAATGGGAATACTGTTATAGGTTTTGATATATAACAAGAACTTGATGAAACCTTTGTATATAAATACACTAATTACTGCTAATTAATTTTCGTTTATCAATAGAAACCAAATTACTTTGATAAAAAATGGCAATTTTATTTCACATCGTGAATCGGTTTAGGTGTTTTATTTTTAAAGCTTCTTGTCATGTTTAAGATTTATTGTTATTTCAAAGAACAAACAAAAATAAGTAATTTAAGAATATAAAATCACTTATTCTTCCATATAAAGCTTGCTTTTTATAACTAATCCGTTATTAATTTCCGTTTTGGTTTAGTTGTTCAGGCTGTTCTTATCCCCAATGAAGTAGATTTTGCTGGTAACCAACCAACTGGTTTTGGTGTTTTGTCTCTACAGCGCGATGGGTCGATTTCCTACACGGTATGTATGATGGTATATTGTCCTGTTCGTTGTTTTACAAACATGATGATAAAGATTGATACCTGGAGTTAACATGACGTAAGAAGTTAAGTGATAGAAGCTGAACGAGAATGGTTCAACTCCTAATCTTTGAATAACAAGTTATTTAGGGATAATGCCTAATGTTTTAATAGACTTTTCTTACAAATTTCCAAGTAATATAACTGGTTCAATGTGAACTTCCCATTTTAGAAAGGATTAATCATTTTCATGAAGGCTAATTTCAACTGGTCAAGTTGGACATGTTGATGTTAAAGGTAGTCAGATCTAAATATCTTTAAATATATTCTTTAATATTTTAACTCGTACATCAAATCGTTGTTATACTGATAGATTCGTGCCGAGAGAATGACCAGTCCTCTGGCAAAGTTGGCTCTTACAACGATAGGTCCAAGCAAAGAGGACGTGAAGACAATGGCGGAAGTGAACAAACCAAATTTCCGGGATTTTTGGGTACGTTCTTCCTCAAAAATAAGTCTAATATAATCTGTGAAATCCAATACTACCGGTCAGCAAGATACTTTTGTTATTGTTGTATATTTTAATATTTATGATTACGGTTTATTACAAAGTTACCATAATAACTTTCTTTTACCCCCTCCCCTGCTTAGCAAATAAAACACGTGCAAGTGATGAATATGACAAATAGATAAATTCACATTTTTTATAGTGAAATATCGATAATGCGACGAGTGTTTTTATCCTTTAGACCATCGGTATTTAAACAAAGAACTTATAAAAATACGTATTACATATAAAAGTACGCTAGGCGTGGCCAAGTGATTAGTTTACGCAGACTGCGAATCCGAAGATTTATTACTCGTGATCAAGATGCTGCAAAAAACTCGCCCCTTACATATAAAAGTACGCTAGGCGTAGCCAAGTGATTAGTTTACGCAGACTGCGAATCCGAAGATTTATTACTCGTGATCAGATGCTGCAAAAAACTCGGCCCTTACATATAAAAGTACGCTAGGCGTGGCCAAGTGATTAGTTTACGCAGACTCCGAATCGTGATCAGATGCTGCAAAAAACTCGTCCCGTATTTTGGTGTCGTAGGTATGTTATATAGGAAGGTAGCCAGAGCGTTGGCGGTGGATGTTGTTGACCAGCTACCTTCTCTAATCTATCAGCTCAGCGCAGATAATATTTGTGTGAAATTCTGAAAAACCATATGAAATCTTGCGATATCTGAAATAATTGTATTGATGAATGGAAAACATGGAAACTACAAATTATTTTTTATCAAGATGGTAATACCTTGTAAAGTAATTTTAAAGTTGTGTATATCATAAAGTTTTTTGTTTTAGATATTAAAGTGATCGTAACTGTAGTGAAGTCCATATATTAATAAGTTAAGTTTCAAGCTTGAGCTTTTTCTTTCTTAAATATCTTAACTTTAGATTTCCAAGGTCATGAATGATATAATTTGGTGGTTTATAATTTAGTCTCATCAAAGTCTTAAAAGTTGGTTTATGAAAACTTCAGTAGTATTATTTTGGTTTACTGCAACTATAAAGTACAACCGTGTTATTCTCTTTTCGAGGATGTCTGTGACCTTCAGGAGTAGTTCTGGGAAGCAAAACCTCTGTCAACAAGTCATATCACAACCAGCCCGCCCTCCGGTGGCTGTTGCTAAAATTAAAATAAGAGGTGCAACATTCGCCACCAAGCACACTGTGTTAGGCAGTCGTCCAAACCTACTTCATTCCAGGGACTGTCTGCTAATTTCCAACTGTTCTTTTAACCAGTTACTGATCAGTATATTTTCAATGTAATCCGTATTTCATAGCACACTGTACACGTCATATTGTAATAGCTTTGTAGTTATTGTTATCAAAACTAATTATCATATGTAACTCTTATTCTAATTAATATCAGTGGAACACTAACTTTACCCAACATATATTAACTACTTTTGGTTACCACACCGAGACATAATATTGTGTTATCATAACTAGCACACACACACACACAGTGACTCAGCGGTAAGTCTGAAAGCTTTATAACACCAGCCCTCCAGTGGCACAGCGGCATGTCTGCTGACTTACAACGCTAGAAACCGGGTTTCGATACCAATGGTGGGCAGAGCACAGATAGCCCTTTGTGAAATTTGATGTTTAACTACAAACAAAATTACAACATTAAAAGCGGGTTTCGATACTTTTGGTGGGCACAGCACAGATAGCCCATTATGGAAATTTGTGTTTGACTCAAACAAACAGGATGCTCATTTACCGTATAATGACACATTAGTGCTACACTTTGCCAACATTGGAGAACCTTCCACTTCTGAAGTCTGCTGCTCTTGTGTTAAGGAAAGTGTTTACTTCCGTGCGAAGATGCGCTAATAAGTTGACTGGGGTGTTTTTTTCCCCATTGTAAATACCTTAACCTACCAGTATCAAGCAGTGTAAATTTATAATAATTTTATGATACTCATCTAGCAAAATTATCGAAAATATAACCATCATTCTTGCGAATCAGTAACTGTTGTATTCATACTTTTATTGAGGAAATAAGCAGACATAGCCATTGTTACGCATCACAAGTGTAATTATTGTAAACTTCTTTCTTTCTTTTTGTGCAGACAAGAAACAATGCAACCTAACAGTGGTAATTGATATATTACATTATTTACATGTTTTTCTTTTTAGTTAAAAACATTGTTGTAAAAAATCTCATTTTTCCTCCTTAAATATTTAGTCCTCCAGTGGCTCAGGGGGTAAAATTAGTGGACTTATAACGCTAAATAATTGACTTCTATTCTCACGGTTCGCAGAGCAATAGCCCAATATGTAGCTTTGTGCTTAACAACAAACCCTAAATACTTTTTAACTTCTGTATCTCTTAACCAATTATCACGTAAATGCCTGTTAAATCCTTATTCTCCCCCCCCCCACCACCAAAAAAATTCAAAAATTCAAGACTTCACGGAATTAATTGTCCTTGTCTTGTAATACTTTACTTATTTTACTCACAATGGAATATTTTTATAACGCTTTTTACTGACTGAAGACCTACAGAACGTTGATATAACCACTAGCGATTTGTGGGCATTTCGGTTATTACTGGGAGCATTCGAAGACATTTGGAGTTGTTCCTGTTAACAGTGTTGTCAATTAAAATAGTACACTAGGAGTGATTGTATTATTTATTGCTGTTGTTTCTACCACAGGCTAACGGTACCTTCAGTACGGTTTCATCCAGAATTGCAGAAAGTTTACTACTTGATGACTTGAGCTTGCAGCTAACGACGACCAAACATCGACAAGCGCTGGTTGGGCGGATACGACAAAGACTGTACACTGAAGCTTTTCTCAATGGTAAGTGGCACCGTATATGTAATTTTGTAGTTTCAAAACGACGTGTATTGTGAATATCACACATTGTTGACGGCAGTTTAATTTACAAAGAATTGAAAAGGTTCAGGAAAATTAAGATTTTTGAAATGTATATATATATATATATATATATATATATAAAGAGTTCAACTGTAGGTTTTTAGTATTGTTGTTGTTCCTTTCTGCGGTTAAACAAGTTTTTGTTTTTAGTAACGAATCTTAACTTAAAGGCATAATACTAGACTGTAAATTTATTTTGACAATCTCCCCTTTCCCTCAATGAAAAGCTAACCCATTGTATAATCGTTACTTCATCTTAACATCTAAAAATAATGATCCTTTAATACCATTAACACCATTATATTTACATACGGATGATGAATTAAGATTTCTATATAGCTGGCTTATCTTGGCAGCAAAAGAAGATCGCACCAAAGAACCTCAAAGAACATTGAGAAAGAAACTATTCAAAGCATCAAGTATAAAGCATTATCATATTACCTGCTGATAAAAGTAGCAAACTTGTTATCTCTAAATTAAAAAAGAAGTGATATCGAGCTGGGCCTGACTGTCTCAAAGCTTATACATTTCTATCTTTGAAAATGTTATTTTTCACTCACTTTACTGACTGATAATTTCACAGTTAATCTGTATCACGTTGATATCGCACTTTGAATCCCAATTGCAAGCTACTGCTCCACGTGTGTCATGCTGTCAGAAAGAACAGTACTTCATACTTAGTCGTCATGGGTTGTCTTACTTGAGCTGATTCGGTATTGACCATCTGGAGCAGTGACATTTATTGGAACACACTTCCTTAGCACACGTTACATAGCTGTTGCATACTATGACGTCATTACATACTAAAGCATTGATCATACGCTCTGTTAATGAGCAACTTTGCATAATCGTCCATTCATATTCCCATTTAGATCCTTTCTATGTGTTTCTAATGATTTATTTAAAAATACTGATATATGAATGAAAAATAAACATAGTTAGTGTTAGAATTATTGATTCATGCATCATACTTGTAGTGCTACAATAGACAAGATCATCTAAAATATACTGGAACCTTCGCTGTTGAATAATGTTAGTTGATGAAAGTACGGAAAGACTTTGCAGACAAAAGAAAGAGTTATCATAAGACTAGTTAGAGATTAAAGCTATTGAAGTTCAACATCCAGTCGGTAAGATGCTTGAAACATCTAGAACTGTTCAAACACGAGAAGAGTGATGCTCTTCTGAGATCCACTTTAAGTGTCTTGGACTCATCACCTAAAGAAATAACTCATTATCTCCTAGCATTTCTAAATCCCACTCCAAGGAGAGGTGTTCAAGTCTTCGACTCTACAATCTTTGCCAAACAAAAAAAGCAAATACTTGAAAAAAATCATACCGCATACTTCTAGGAGGCCATGTTCCAAACGCTATTAGAGATACGTTACAATTTGGAAGATAATCCAGCTCTTACTTTACAATTACTTACTGACCATTTCTAACACAGTATCAGCACTACATACAACAATCGGACCAATGTACTATTTACATGTTCCTCTTAATGAACAACAGTCACAAACTTTGGGAGTCGGTACAACTGAGATCACGGAGTTGAAGATGTAATGCGGATAACAGTATTGCCACTTAGCTGTACAAATACAGCACCAATAACGAATTTAACTTGCACGTTAATAGCCACGAAACCCGAAATCTCAGTTCACACAATGTCTGTGGAAATCTTCAGAAAACGAGCTCATGCTAGCCAGTATCTGTTTCAAAATCCTTTCATTTGTACTGTAAAATATTACATAATATAATATTTTCACTTAAGAGTACAAAAAGAATTAAAATAACTTTAACAAAGAAACCAAAGTCGTGAACAAGATATTCAAGCGGCTTGAATGTTCATCGAAGTGTAAGGATAAAAGAAGGTCACTGTGCAAGACATTTCTGAGAAGAATGTCTCTCGTCCTCCTTTTCTTTTCTTTTTTCAACCTGAGCTGCAGACTTCTAAGAATAAGCCCAAAATTTGGAACTCGTAAACGTTTAAAAAACAAGGAAAACTCTAAAAAAAGCATCCCCCTCAGAATACAGTCTAGCGATATCAAAGATAGAATACTTTCCAGTAAAAACAAAACAAAACAATCTTTACTTTCTGTTTTTGTGAGGAGCTGCACTCGTCAATAATTTTTGAAACGTTCTTGTAAAATGACGTTAGAATATTTACTAGTATCTTGAATGCATGATAAGTATATCCACATTTTATGTGAGACTTTAACTTTAGTTATCAAACAGTTGAATATAAAATATATATAATATATTGAGCGTCTTTGTTTTGAAACGCTTGACGTCGTTTCTTCAGCGAAGAACTCTTGTAGCTATGGTAGACGTCGGAGACTCATAAGGCAAAGAATTAAAAACACAAAGACTCAAAGAGATAGTTATCAGAGACATAAACAGTAACTGAATGATTCATGCTATCAATGAGAAATAAACCTACCATAACTGTCACACAATTGTGTGCGACTATTGCAGAATTTATCAGAGACATAAACAGTAACTGAATGATTCATGCTATCAATGAGAAATAAACCTACCATAACTGTCACACAATTGTGTGCGACTATCGCAGAATTTATCAGAGACATAAACAGTAACTGAATGATTCATGCTATCAATGACAAATAAACCTACCATAACTGTCACACAATTGTGTGCGACTATCGCAGAATTTTGTATGGTTTACAATATTGAAAACTCGAATAGAAATAAAATATATTTATTTCAAAGCGCCATCACGGAAATGAATACCAATTGATAGCTTTCAGCACCTTCAACAGACGACACAATATAGTATATGTTTTACTAAAACGTTAGCATTTATAAATATGCAACGGTTGCTAAATCTGCCAATAGAAGCACGGCAGTCAAGCGAAGTTTTGGTTCCGTCACACACACACAGTTTTTTATATTTCAGTCATAATCCTTTAGTATCTTAGGAGTAACTCCTTGACTGTTTTCATTTAACTCGGCAAGTTTGCGAACCATATCTGACCTACCAATTATGTATGAGGGCTTATAACACTAAAAACCAAGTTTCGACACCCGTGGTGGTCAGAACACAGGTAACACATTGTGTAGCTTTGTGCTTAAAACAAACAAACAGAATCGTACCATCTAATTCCAGTCGAGAGCAATATTATAAGTTAACCAATTGATTAAAGTCGTATTCTGCCGGCAGTAATTGTAACATGAGATCACTATCCTAATGAAGTTTGAATGAATGAGAGCGTAAGTTTTGGCTTAATATTAAGTAAACAAAACAGGTAAAGTAAGAAATTTGAGTGACAGTTTGTTCTTGGAAGACACGTGATTGGCGAATGTAGTAGTATACTATTTATTAGCTGTCTGATTTGGTGTCAAGGCAACTGGTGACATTATAGAATCCGATTTAATTAAAACATTAATAGATATTATCTTTTTTTTGTAATAGAATCACCGTGTAGTTGAGGGTCTTTCAGCTGTAACATATCTTAAACACCAATTAGCGTTTTAGTTGCTGTATAATCATTACCTGAAATTCTTAATGTTTCACCCGGAGTAACGAACAGAAAGAAAGTGAACCCAATGTTTTATTGTAAGGCTTCAACATATTCATTTTTTTCCGAAGGGTGTGATTTATCTTTCTACTTTATAAGTCTGCAGGTTAAACAAGCATTTCAACTGCGCAAGACACTGTTACGTAAAAGCAATACTCTCACACACAGTAAGAGACATAAAGGAATAGTTTGCTATATAGATATTATATCAATTTAGGTTCTCTCAATGTCTTAGCAATAAGTCCGAGGGCTTATAACACTAAAAATTTCCGCAATGGACAGGGCATTGTTGTCCACGAAGGAACAAAGATATTGTTGTTTTTTCTCTCACTAATTGCTACACACCATATCGTGTTCTTTTATTATTACAGTAACAAAACAGTTTAAACATTATTTTCACAAAGTACGTAACAATATCAACTGCAATGAGTTTAAACTTGAAATGAATTGTGTTTCTTTCGTCCAACTAAGGCTGCCCGTTCCTTCTTCATGGGAATACTTCAGCTGCAGGTCAAGTTTGGCTTCACATAGATCTTTTATGTCGACTACATTACCAAGTCTTTGTCAGTGGTCTAGCTAGTGATGAAGAAAACGATCCGAGCGGAAAGCGCCGACGCCATCTGGTGGAACTAATGGAAGTTCCAATCAATCGTCATAAACGAAATAGAAAACGAGTTCTCAGGAAGTTTGATGGTGAAGAAGTGAGTATTGAGAAACTATAAAGTTAATTTCTCTGTCGATACGTTGTTCGTTTAGTGATTAGTAATTACGTGATCTAATAGTCTCGTGACGTGTATCTTATATTAATGTCACATTGTTTATTCACATTTATTGCTTTCCTAATAACTATTTTATCTTAGCATATTATCATATTTTTATACAAGCTCGTTTCCCAAGTAATAACATATGAGCGTACATACGTATGTATAAAGTGACAGTTTTTAATATAAGCTGGTGAGTTATTTATCACCATGCATGTTGTGTAATACTGTATATTACTCTTCACCAGGTAAGAAAACCAAAACCCATATTATGACCAGCTGAGAAGTACAGTTTCAGTTCACCTTAGTTCATTAAAAGTAGATAGTTTAAAAGAATATTACCCAGCGGGGATTTACAGGACGTCAGTTGGGAAATTGGGCATAATTTTTTTTTTACTTATAATCACACATTTATAACTTAAATTTCGAATGAGTATTGTAGCTGTCTAGCTTTCGAGTTAGATGTGGTTTCTATATCTTTGATTTTTTAGTATATGATATCAAACATACTGAGTTCACGTTAGGCAAGAAAATTCATATAGCAGCTTAAAGCAGTATTACTCCCATATCAGAGCAGCTGCTGACACATGGTATTAGAAATAATTCTAGGAGTGGTAAATAAAGTAGGTATAAAATGCAAATATTATGAGATTACTCCGCCCCTACTATCTAAAATAAAAATTAACTGCACCAGAATAAAGTTACATGTTGATAATTCATACTGTGAATGGATATCAACCAACCAATCTGACGGTGCCGAACCACTATAATGATTATAGAAGTACAGGTGGTCATATTATGTCCGGCAGTAGTGTTGTAAATATGAATGCATCCATGTCTCCCACGGCAGAAATGGTACACGATGAGCATGTAAAGGTTTTGGTAACAATCAGCAATAGTTTGTTTTATGGCAGAGATGAAAATGGTATCACGATTAACATACAAGATCGACAGCAAAGCGGGCTGAGAACCCAATACAAGTGTGGTCTGCATCTCAGCCAATAGTATTGGAGATTTGTAACACAAAATTGATGGCACCCTGACTGTTGATAGGTACATGCAAATTCGTATCCATTATGTCATTCTCTCAGGAACAAACCAGTCATCTCAAGCATGCAACAAATGTGGTGAAATTATGCCTGGATTAAAAAGAAATCAATGGAACACACGCAACCATAGCTTGGCCTTCATCAAGTCCTGATATGAATATTAAAGTTCTATGAGAAGGTCATACAGCAACCACATAGCTTGGCTGAATTATGTATACAGGAAATTTGGAAATATATTTCTCAATTATTGATAAACCTACGGTAGAATAAAAACGAGGTATTTAAAGCAAATATATAATACTAGTGCATTGTAAAATTATTTGATTGTTTTATATTTTTGTTATAAAGTACTGTAATAATGAGAAACTACCATTTAGTTGCAGTCGCTCCTTATTTACAACTGATGTATGCGTATCACCTCTGCGTTTCCTTAATTATTTCCAGTACTGTCAATTTATACAACCTGCCTCTTATTTGTTTGATGTCTGCTTTATATTAATAATCTGGTCTGTGTACTAATATCATAATAACCATTGCACTTTAGTAATGATAGATCCCTGTTTATGTCATAATAATCAATATGTTAATGAAACTAACTAAGCGGTAAACTTCAGAGTCTATAATTCAAATATTATGGCTCAATCCCCGCAGTGGATGCAGCTTTGTGCTTTGTAAGAAACAAAAGAGTTAAGGTTGACAGGGGGATGGCATGTACGTGCGTCATTTTCCGGCAGTAGCAAGGGAGAAAGTTGAAATGATTGTAAAACTCGTAAACCTGATAAAAAAATTAAAGTAAGAGGTCTTGGAATCCTTCTGCATTATACTCAAGACTTCCTGGAGGTTTCATGGTGATCAAAGATCAGACGGTTGAATTTTCGTCAAGGACAAACAGACAGAGATACAAACACCAGCAGTGATGTTTTCGTTTTTCACTCTCATAATGATTGACTTATGATATGTTATTCCACAAATAACCATACCATACTAATGATATGACATGTCTGTTACTCAAATAAAACATACAGTGATTTTCACCTTTTATAACCATTTTACAGTCCATGTACTAGAAACATTACAAACGAAAAGCTTTACGTATTTGCTTTGAACGTCTTTTTCTTACTCATGCATATGCCAAGCTTATTAAAGTGCATACTTAACTGAATGCATGAAATGTAAAAGCTAAATTAAAATTTAGCGATCAGACTTTTATTCTACGTGTCATATGTCAGCATAGTACAATTTATGTTACTCGTATAAACTGACATTGTATTACTTCTGTTTGTGTATATATATTTGTCAATTTGCAGGTTGGTGACGTACTCGAAGATTTAACCAGGAATACATTCATAAACCTTGCTAATGGGAAAAGTTGGATTCATGTGATCACAAAAATTAAAGGCGCTGGAAAGACAGTAGATCTTCAGGCTCAACTGACCAATGTTAGTATTTCTTATAACATCATCCACAACCATTTACTTCTGTTGTAATGATGTCTAAATTGTTTTCGTGACAAATCCCGATTTGATAAAATTGTTTATATGTATTACATTACGTAGGACTTGTACTACGATTATACATCTGCTATTATCATATGGGCTAGTTAAGTTTAATGTCTCCACAGTTATAGTATAACAGAAGGATTATACATTTAGTCTAAAACAAAATCACGTGTTTCTACATGTTGTACATGGACGGTGTAGTATCTTTCACAAATGTTATCATTAAGTCTTCCATGTGGTCGTAACAAGTGCCTTCTCATAATTGTCTACTCGGTAGTATTTTTTTAGCACTTCACATATGCAGAATAATGGTAGGAGGTTTAGTCTTGTATTTTAAGATATCTACCAAGTTTGATTTTAATTAATGTTACAAAACAACACAAAGAGGAAGTTATTGTATTTAGCATGCTGGGCTGCTAAGTGGAAAGTTCGTGGTTCGTGTTTTATTATCTCGATAAATATACTTCACACTTTCACCTGTATGTAGTGACGTCATAACTATGATATACAATTCTAATATTCGGTAGAGTAGCTGCATAATAAACAGCAGGTTACTGACTGGTCGCCCCCTCCCCTTCTATTAGAAGTTATAAGGTAGGGATGGCTACGCCTGAGCGTTAGGGATCAGTGGTCTGACCGTTTATTCCATATGTTATACAAGCTACTGCTTTTCTGGTTGAAAATACCTTTATGTATTTACTGAAAAACGTCCTTCCATCACTCGAATTTCCAAAACCGATTTGAAACAGACTATGGCGTTATATTAAGGATATGTTCGTTGTAGATATTGATAAAAATAACATTAAAATTATATTTTAGCAGATTTACTTTGTCATGTACAGTCTATATTCTGTTTGTTTTGTTTAAATTTTGCGCAAACCTACTCGAGGACTATCTGTGCTTAGCCGTCCCTGATTTAGAAGTGATAGAGGGAAGGCAGCTAGTCGAAATAACCCACCTCCATCTTTTAGGCTACTCTAATTGAATAATGGGATTTGACCGTCACTCTTGTATTGTATTCACCATCCCAAAGTGCGAAGCGCCATTTGTTGTTGTAATGGGGCTCGAACTTCGGAGCCACAGTCCCAGCACGCTAGTCACTAGGCCTTATTTAGCTCATATATATTTTGATAGTGTATATGCTCGCCACCATATAATTGGACTATCTTGCTACACTTGAATTTAAGTTATTTCTATTGCAATAGCTATAGTGCCATTGGTATTACTCATACATTCACCCGGTACGACGTTTAACCTGTAGTTATATGTACAATAAATATATTGTAGCTTGTTATAATAATTTTAGTAATTAAACACCAGTTTTAGTACGTACGTTAGATTTTTACCACCAGTACGTTTTCTGAATATATAAGGTGATTAAGTTTTAATAGTATCGATTGCTCCGTATTTTACAAACAACGACATTACATAAAAAGCGTTATAATTCTAGACAGAGAACGTTCAGCAGAGAGATCTTGCTGGTAAAGGTTCCACGAGTTAAATTACTTGTGTTATCCGTGTTGTTGATGGCTTCTTTTATGATCCTATATATATACATTCTCAAAGTCTCATGAATAATTCTAGGACTATCTTGAGAATAATGTGATGTGTAATCTCTCTCTCTTTTTATTCTTTCATTCCCATAAAGAAATTATATGTGCTAAACATTATAAAACCAGTTGTATTTAAAAAAGCCAAAAATGGATGAATTAGGTCAACTAAACATTATAGAACCAGTTGTATTTAAACAAACCAAAAATGGATGAATTAGGTCTACTAAACATTATTGAACCAGTTGTATTTAAACAAACTAAAAATGGATGAATTAGGTATACTAAACATTATAGAACCAGTTTTTAAATACAACTGGTTCTATAATGTTTAGTAGACCCAATTCATCCATTTTTGGTTTGTTTAAATACTCCATTTTTGGTTTGAGTAGACCCAATTCAAACTGGTTCTATAATGTTTTTTAAATACAACTGGTTCTATAATGTTTAGTAGACCCAATTCATCCATTTTTGGTTTGTTTAAACAAACCAAAAATGGATAAAATGATAATAATTTAATAAGCCAATCTATTGAAACAGTATAGCTTTTTTTCCTTCTCCATGTAGCTGCTAGTACCCCAAGTCTGCCTGTCTGGAGAAGGCAAAACAAACAAAACCATTCCTAGTGATTCAGGAAGTCCTGTTGCGGGACGCGACAAATGTTACTTTGAGAGAGAAGAATACGAAGATGGATATCAGTGGCCCTTCTCTCATGATCCCTGTGTCATGTGCTTCTGTAAAGTACGAACGATTCGATTTTATTCTCATTTTAAGTTTCTATTTTTTGTCTCACGAAAAAAATGTTTTGTGAATTACACGAAAATGAACTATTTAGGATGTTTTTCAGTCACATAAGATAGTGATTATGCACGTGAAAAGATGTAACTATATCATTAGGAAGTATGATTTATATCATAAGGTTAATTTACGTTTCAAAACGATTATTCATATTAATTTAGACTAACAAGGGTGAAAAATTGCTAAGAATTGTTTTACAAAGTGGCTGAGTTGAAATGTTTTCTGAGCAAACCTTTACATCAAACCTGTCATACAAAAATATATATTCTGTTGAAATATTGTTCAAAAACTTGATTTTTTAACGTTTTTACTTTATAAGATAACTAATTTTAGTCGTGTTGTTAAACGAGCTGCAACGATTATATCCATTTATACAACACAAATATATTTCTAATGCTGATTGTTCAAGCTTTATTGTGTTTTGACCTGTGTTAAAGAAATCTGGTGGCCCATTTTACTTTAAGGCATTCTTATTGTAAATTTATCTTTACAACCTTTAAATTTTCCGATCATTTGCTTTACTTTTCTGTGGCTGAAATCAAGCGAGGAAAGATAAAATGCGACAGGATCATTTGCCCTCCAAGTGAATGCGAATCGCCGATCAACGTGGCTAATGAGTGCTGTCCCATGTGTCCAAGTAAGTTTCTAGCTCTATATTCATTCTCTGGAGTCGAAAATAATCAGTCATTATCGCTATGCTCTGTTCCATGTGTCAAGGTAAGTTTCTAGCTCTGTATTCATGTCTGGAGTCGAAAATAACCATTCATTATCGCTATGCTCTGTTCCATGTGTCAAGGTAAGTTTCTAGCTCTGTATTCATGCCTGGAGTCGATAATAATCAGTCATTATCGCTATGCTCTGTTCCATGTGTCAAGGTAAGTTTCTAGCTCTGTATTCATGCCTGGAGTCGAAAATAATCAGTCATTATCGCTATGCTCTGTTCCATGTGTCAAGGTAAGTTTCTAGCTCTGTATTCATGCCTGGAGTCGAAAATAATCAGTCATTATCGCTACGGTCTGTCCCGTGTGTCAAGGTAAGTTTCTAGCTCTGCTATTCATGTCTGGAATAGAAAATAACCATTCATTATCGCTACGGTCTGTTCCGTGTGTCAAGGTAAGTTTCTAGCTCTGTATTCATGTCTGGAATAGAAAATAACCATTCATTATCGCTACGGTCTGTCCCGTGTGCCTAGGTAAGTTTCCATCTCTATTTATTTCTATGTATGGAGGCCGACAATAGTCAATCATTGTTAAATAGGGTGTGAATGACGAATTACTGTGGTTAACCAGTTCTTCAGTTTGTATATTTAAAGGATGTGGATCACCTCTTACTGTTATCAATCTATCCTGTTCCATCCATGTATTCTTTTATCAGTTTATACTTAGCGAGGGTCAATCACCATTTACTTTGGGTAACTGGTGCTGTTCCACTTGTCCAGGTACATTTCACTCAATGTTTATATATACATAGTGTGAATCACCATGTAATGTAGTTAACCTGTGCTGTTCCACTTGTCCAGGTACATTTCACTCAATGTTTATATTTATATAGTGTGAATCACCATGTGATGTAGTTAACCTGTGCTGTTCCACTTGTCCAGGTACATTTCACTCAATGTTGATATATATACATAGTGTGAATCACCATGTACTATGGTTAACCTGTGGTGTTCACCATGATCAGATACGTATGTTTGCCACTGTACACTATGGTTATCGAGATCTGTTCTACATGTTAACATACGTTTGTTTCTTTGTTTTAATGCATAAGGTATAAGCCACTAATCAATACGGATGGCGAATACTGATACAGGTCTTGAGGTAAATCTAACTCTCATTATCGATGTTTAGAGGAAACGGATAACGTTTTCTGTACTATCATTTAATCAGTTCGTTTGTCTAAGAGATGTGTGCTAATATCTTTGTGACATTGATGTTGTTACTGGACTTAACACTATTTTAATACTCATATTGTCAATTATAGAACTGTATTGTGAATTTCCAGTTGACTACCTGCACTGAATTTCTCTATTTTGCATTATTACCGTATTAAAATCATTGAAAATAAACATTCCTAGTAAAGTTTATCCCTCATAACACCACAAGGCATCGATCGCTTCATAGACAAGATCAGTATAACCCTTATTGTAAAAGATGTAGATTTTAGTAACGTCCTCCCCCTCCCCTACCCCCCTTTTTTTTGCTTATACTTGTTTTATGAATAACAATGGACACTGAATATGTTTCCCCATTGTTTTTTTTTACATGATGGCTTTTGCAATATAACTAACAACAAGAATACCTAACACTCACAGAATAGTTTGTTTAACTAGAGAAATTCCATCTCCATGATGTAGCTGTAATGTTGATAAGTGGGCTCATTTTCATTAGGTGTTCTTGGGTTAGGGACCAAAAAAAAAAAGAACCACTAGCAGTGAGTGTACCCAACTGATGACCTGTGGTAGAGTAGTCATAGGAGATTTTGGTAATTTCTCAGTTAGGATTATTATTAACTGTAATTATTATTGTAGAATTTTAACAGCTCTTCTAGTAGAAGCTATGTCATAATGGCCATAGCTCTATCACTAATAATAATAGGAACTAAGAGATATTTAAGAGTTTAACCTCATGATATTATAACACGTGGATTTGTCTGGTTTTTTCAATATGTGTATAGAAGATGACCATTATCCCCACAACAACATTTCTGAACCTCGAGTCTGCTACTTTCACGGAGACAAGAAGTTTCATCTAGCTGGCACCAGATGGCATCCCTATATCCCTCCCTTTGGCTTTTCACGATGTGTTATTTGCAAGTGTGACGTAAGTGAACCAACGTGACTTTTTCTGTTTACTAGCAAAATGCACGCTTATCTGATGTCAGATTTTGATGCTATTTAGTAAATATAGTCGAGTGTGAGGTAATTATTGGTATATTTTTTTTAGTCATCAAGTTAAAAAATTGTTTAACAGGTTGAAACATTAAGGGTCATGTGTCGAAGAAAGAAATGCCCAGTGTTGCCATGTGCTGAGGGCGACACCTATCGAGAGTATCCACTGGACTGCTGTAAAAAGTGCAAAAGTAAGTGTTAACTCTTCATATTTGAGAAATGTAAACTTTATTTCAAACTTGTGAATACTGGGTCGTGAGCTTCAAACACACGCAGACTTACAAACAGTGATGTTTCTCAATTACAAATTACGCGTGCAAGCTATAATTATTTCTTTAGATGTCCAGTAATAAAAGATAAAAAATTTTGTTTCTGAATATAAACATCATTTTGATTCAAAGACAGGGCAGGTTTTGGATTTGAAAATTGCTTTATTCACACACACACACAAAAACGTTTATTTTTATATCAAGAAACGTTGAAGTAAATTCTGATATTTCGTGATAATATCTAAAATAAGCAATATATATGCGCTAGTCTTGCCCGACTGGTTGGAGTTTTATTAAATACCCCGAGGATTTCCCGCCCTTCATTCAGCGAGCTTTGTTCACCAAACTTCCCCTTCATCATAAAAGGAAAACAATCAAACATTGAGAAAATAAAAACATTTTTCAAGTACACTCTCAAAAAAATCAATAAGAATGGCGCAACTTCAATTTCAAGTACACACACACACAAATTGACAACTAGCTTTTATTTATATTAGATTCTAATTAGCGAACAAAAGAGTAGTACCACGTCAAAGTTCATAACCTTTATTTAAATGTATGAAAAACATATATATATATATATATATATATATATATTTACTTTTCAATTTATTCTTCACACTTGGTGACGGGGAATCTGAGGGTTGCGGGTTTGAATCCTTGTCCCACCAAACATGCTCGCCCTTTCAGCCGTGGGAGCGTTATAATGTGACGGTCAATCCCATTATTCGTTGGTTAAAGAGTAGCCAAATAGTTGGCGGTGGGTTGTGATGACTAGCTGCCTTCCCTCTAATCTTTCACTGCTAAATTAGGGACGGCTAGCGCAGATAGCCCTCGTGTAGTCTTTTGCGAAATTCACAATAAACAAATAAACTTTATTCAGCCATTTGTGAAAGGTAACTGCTAATAAAAAAAAGAAAACTATTTTAAAAAGGGACATTTGGAGATAATATGCAAAATGGACCATATGCGGTTGGTAGTTTAGGCTGAACATTGGTCAACAACTTTATTATTAGGATAATAAAACCATAGATACGAGATAAAATTAAAGAAGCTTGGAGCTTCCATAAGAATCCCAATAACGTAATACAAAAATAAATCTTTAACCTTCCACCAGGACTATTAGAAATGTCTGTCTGTGTACATGTGTATATATGTACGGGTAGAAAATTCTCACCAGGTTCAAACGAATCTACAATTATAAACACAAATACGGTTTTGTTTTGTTTTTGACTTGTTTTGTTATATGTTATTTTTATCTGTACTCCTAGTTTTTAACTTTTTTTTTGAACAAAGAACGCTTTGTTTTAACTTTGAATATTTTCGAGATATATTAACCTTAGGTTTTACTTTAAACCTCTACATTATTTTTTCTTTTCATTATCACCTACTGCATAATAAAATGTTCTCTTAGACCTTAGTAACTGTAGAAATATTCACGTGTTATCACTTACTTCAGCATGTTACTGGTGTTGGGTGGACGTTTGGAATGTAGCGGAATTTATGAATATATTTGAGCGTGAAGCGCTGTCTGTATTGGAATTACTCAGACCTTAGTAACTGTAGAAATATTCACGTGTGTTATCACTTACTTCAGCATGTTACTGGTGTTGGGTGGACGTTTGGAATGTGGTGGAATTTATGAATATACTTGAGCGTGAAGCGCTGTCTATAATGGAATTATGAAGCGCTGTCTGTATTGGAATTACTTAGACCTTAGTAACTGTAGAAATATTCACGTGTGTTACCACTTACTTTAGCATGTTACTGGTGTTGAGCGGACGTTTGGAATGTAGCGGAATTTATGAATATATTTGAGCATGAAGCGCTGTCTGTATTGGAATTACTTTTTCTTCTTTCAGAATTTTTGCGCTAAGCTACACATAGGTTATCTGCGCATAGCCGTTCCTAATTTTGAATTGATAAACTAGAGGGAAGGCGACTAGTTAACTGCATCTACCGCCCAATTTATGATGATTTGTGGCACTGTGTATTATATTATTGTCCATTTGTGGGTAATTAGAAAAAGTCTTATGCCACCTTTTTTTTATTTATTTTGAACTTCAAGATCATTTAGAGGTCAAAGGCTCAAATGCATGTGTGTGTGTGTATATATATATGTATATATAATTATATATATATATATACAGAGAGAGATAGAGAGATACTTTTTAATTCAAAGAGTACAAACAACAAGTTAGAATCTATATAAAAAACAAATATGAAATAAATCCTCTTTGTATTAACATAAGGTTTTATGTAGGACCAATTTACTAGGACGGGGAACTAACCCCCCCCCCCTTTTTTTTCCTGTAGAGTAAGGTCAATTCAGTAATGATGTCATCAGAAACCTTTACGGAAAGTTCACAATTTATTTTCAGTATTATGGAGACTAGTTTACACTAAAAGTGCAGAAATTATTTCGGAAAAAAAGAATATTTCTTCCTTGAATTGAGTTTTATTTATTTTTCCAACATATCTATCGTACATTATAGTCATGTGATGGTTAATTTAAGACAGCTGTCGTTGTGTAATGTTGGAACCTAATTTCCATCTATTGAACCTACTTAATTAAGGTAATCCAATATTACAAGCAGATGTTATTAATACGTCGCTCTATCGTACATTATAGTCATGTGATGGTTAATTTAAGACAGCTGTCGTTGTGTAATGTTGGAACCTAATTTCCATCTATTGAACCTACTTAATTAAGGTAATCCAATATTACAAGCAGATGTTATTAATACGTCGCTCTCCGGTGAGACTTACAAATCCGGGGTTCGCGGTGGACAAAGTGCGAAAACAACTTATTAATATCAAACATGAAATTCTTCGGCAGATGAAGCAATACACGCGTTAGTTTGTCTTTAAGTGTCTTGTACTATATTTATAGGAAAGTACCTGTAATACTTTATACAGTTTTACAGGATAAAAGTAACTTTTACATCTAACAGTTCATGTGGTAATCCAGTTTTCTCACATTTAACTGCATTTGAAGCAAAAATCATTATCAGCCGATAATTAAACAGTGTCATTATAATCAGTTATTTAAACTTCATACTTAAGGTTCGTTATCACCATCCTGTCAATATTTATTTAATGTTTTTTCACACAAAACTTGTGTGTTCATTTAAGATATATTCTGATACGAACAAAAACTTTAAAAAACGGACATTTTACCTTTCTAATTACTTAAAACCTGGTGTGTGGAAAGCTTATCATTATTATTTGTGTAACAGAAAACAATAAGGTACGCCCTCATGCATGTCTTCTACATAGTCAGGTAAATAACTCTGAATTTTGTAGACTACATTCATAGCCGCCTAAGTTGGTTCATAGGCCTCGATGATACTTTGGTTCTGCAAAGAGACGTATTGTTTATGTACATGTATAATACAACCACCAGGGGACTTAATAACTGCACCCGAACACCAGCATTAAAAATAAATAAAGCGTTCTATCCAGAAGCCAGAGTTAACTGTAAATAGATAAAGTACGCCGGTATTAATTAGAACTAATGCATCCAAGTACGGACATTTAAGGAGACAAAGCTCCAAATATCGTCTGATTTGTTTAGTATGGGCAATATCTCTACACCAATGTTCTCAGACGTATACCATCCCTGGGCAATATCTCTACACCAATGTTCTCAGACGTATACGGGATGGTATATACTTCACCTTGAAAGGAATGTGAAAAATACATGAATAAGCATGTTATCATGTTATGGTGACGTATAAATAATTACTTTCATTTACTGATTTCATGATGAAATACATACTTTATGTTTTCACACACACTTCCTAGCATGCGCAAGCAATGCAACAGCTTCACACGTTTTTATCAGTTGTTTGTTGTTGACCAATGGTAATGAATAGCTCCATGTGTAAACAAAATAAAAATTGTTTCCATTTCGTGGTTTAAAAGTTACATTGCCCGAAAGAAGGCAATATTGAAATATGTGTTGGTCACATTAAGAGTATTTAGTGAATAAAACCTAAAATGACCTAACTTGACCTTTAAGTGATCTAAAACGGATGATCCAAAGCCACCAAGCTATTCTAGTCAATACAATAATCACACCATAAAGTAGATTTGAGCAAATTTACAATCTTCTTTGGGAGAAAAACCTAAGTTCGATCAACGTAGGAGGTCAACTTTACGCCACTTGCTGTCTTTCGGATATTCTCAAATGACCTATAAAGTTGACATAAAAAAGTGGCACTAGAACTTGAGTATTAGAGACCATAAAGAAGGTACCCATGTATGGTGCCATAAATTAAAATGAAGTTCCCAATGAGCTAAAAATTCTAACAAAAGTTTCTGCATATGTATAATTGTTGTATAGATGTATTATAACGAATTTTATGGTCTATATAGTGAAGTTGTTTTGATACACAAACTATGTAAGTAGATATTTATGTTCCGTGGACGATCTAACAATTACGGATAATAGTTCTTCGTTGCTTGACGTGTCGAAAAATGTATTTTATCTATGACAGAAAATCATCGACCTGGTCAACTTGGAGATGAAGCAAATTCTAGAAGTCCTCAGGAGCTCCTGGCAGCAGGAGGTAAGAAATTATCTTGTATGTTTCAAAATGTATTTTGTGTAAGTAGGGAATAACACTGTGGTAGTGCTTATTATGTTCTATCGGCCCAAGTCAGGCAGATTTCGTGTATAATCTGAAGATTATTACAGCTAGAAGTAGTTACTATACCTTATTTACTACACAGTGTAGCAGAAACTTCCTCAATGTCGATTGGAGCGATTTTTAATGAATTAGAAACTGTTATGTATCACTGATACTTGGAGGGTATTTTTACTGAATAACTAGTGACACTATACAATATATACGTTTTTTTAATGTTGACAAATTTAAACTTAGAATCACTAATTGGAAATTTGATTGTTATTTGGTCCCTGGTAATTCCTCTACTTGAGAGTGACTGCTGTCACTCCCGTTTGCTCCCTCTACATAGATCTAAGGGGAGCTATTGCTCCCCTAGTTCCTGAGCCACGCTGTATTAACATCAGACACATAACGTCATGATAATTATATCAAATTAAGGTGACAAAGAATGGACAATGTATTTCACAAGATGGCTAAGTGTTTTCCTCAGATCAGAAAATTGAGATATTCATAATTCCTGAAAAATTAATAATAAACAGCTTTCTATTTAAAACGTCATTTTTATAGCACCCCCGTTGAGGAATAATTTAATACAGATATATTGTTAGCTAGAATGCCTCGGTACACCTGAACAAATTCAATGAATTTTGTTGACTTTGTTTGTTGCAGTTGTACTTAAATTTCAGAAATTTCGAAAACTATAAGACAAACAAAGAAATAGACGCAGTGTTCGTTTGTTTTCTTTAAAACATCTGCACTTATGTCTATTTCCATACGTCTATCTTTCGTATGACTGGATTTCTTTATACGAACATCACGATACCTGTTTGAAGAGAGACTTTTAATAGGGTTATTCAAAACCACACCCCATAAAGAAGTGCACGGAAAGTGGAGATCTGTAGCAACAAAGATGTTTTATGTAACGTTCACCCACTGCAAAACACAGACTTTAGACATGTTTTTTTACAACGGGTTAGTAACACACAAAATATTTATGATGCTACAATTCATCACTTTCCGTACACTCCCATATGGGGTGTGGCATTTTTTTTTCAAGCTTACTAGTTCTATGTGATAAACCTTTCGAAAGTTTCAATTAATTATTGAAAAGATACGGTGAAACCACTGTGAATAATCTTTCCAGTTTAAGTGTAACCCGTATTCCAGAAAAATAATTTAAGTGTTTCTAAATACTTTTCCAACTATGAATAGCTACTAAGGGTGTTGAGCGATCACATAGTTACATATCGTGCAGCTTCTGTTCATAACATGTCCGGCCCGGCATGGCCAGGTGGATAAGACGCTTGACTCGCAATCTGAGGGTCGCGGATTCGAATCCCCGTCCCACCAAACATGCTCGCCCTTTCAGCCGTGGGGGCGTTATAATGTGACGGTCAATCCCACTATTCGTTGGTAAAAGAGTAGCCCAAGAGTTGGCGGTGGGTGGTGATAACTAGCTGCCTTCCCTCTAGTCTTACACTACTAAATTAGGGACGGCTAGCGCAGATAGCCCTCGTGTAGCTTTGCGCGAAATTCAAAAACAAACAAACAAACATAACATGTCCTTATGGTATATTTAATAATCTTCAGTGGTAAAATGAGCTGAAAATATTTTGCTGTAAACGCCCCAACTTACTATTAAATTATTCTTACAATTTTGTTTTCACGGAGCTTTTACCATCTTCGACTTTGTGATATATTTTTAAATTTTGCTTATAACAGTTACTGAACCCTTGATAGAAATTGACAAATTGCTATTCAAGGAGCAGCAACAGCACCAAAGCTATTAACGTAATACAGTACGTGTAGTAACTTGCAAAATCCGAACTTAATGTTTAAATAGTATACTCTTAGAAACAGTCTAGTTTTATGATAGCCGTGCAAGTTTTAGAAGTTGAAATGGGATTTATATGGTATAAACTTCGGTTTATTCACTATCCACTTTCATAATTGAACAGGGCCCTTAAGATATTCCAGCTGTCCAGTATTGAAGTGGTACCGGAATACTGTATGTAACTTTAATAAATTTGATTTGGAATGATTTCAGAGGTTTCATAGAGAACTTGCAAAATATAACGCATCAGTGGTGTGACAGCCATTTCTCACAAAGTGTTCTGTCACAGATTATTTTGTTCATAAGACACTCGGTCATTAATGATGCATCAGTCAGACAGAGTATATTGGAATGTCATTATTCATAAGACATTAAGGGTTCATCGGAGAGATTGAACGGAAGCCTAGATTAATCAAGGCTTCACTTGGATTACAGAGTGACCCAAAATTACACGAAAAAATTACTAACCTTTGTTTCCGACTGTGTGAAGCAATATAGCACACATTGTTCATGCTCCACAAGTCTACCAAAGTATCTAATAGAAGTATACTAGCTGTTGTGGTAGGTGTACAAACTTCCTGTCTCTGAAACACATGTAAACAATTTTGTTAACGTAACTTCCGGATACCGTGTTTATAATTCACACTGTATGTATAAAACTGTATTATATCACCATGTTAACAATAACTAGTATGTGTGGACAATATAAATCATCTCTGTATATAAATTTTATCTTTATAAAGGCTTGGTTTGCCCAGTAATACTGTGCTTTCTTTATGAATACGAATAGAATGGGCACACCCACCCACCCACACACACACACACACACACACACACACACACACACACACACACACACACACATATATATATA
>NW_013666809.1:170753-176485 GCF_000517525.1 Limulus polyphemus
ACACACACACACACACACACACACACACACACACACACACACACACACATATATATATATATATGTCTTAAATCTGTATTAGTAGCCGTTGTTTATAATTACATTAATCAAATTTTCTCCCGGCTAGGATGTCGATTTCGGGGTGAGATTCGAGCAAACGGATCTGAGTGGCACCCCACAGTGCAGCCGTGGGGTGAAATCACGTGTATTAACTGTAATTGCAAGGTAAGGTGTCAAAAATGTCAAGTAAAATATGATTTTTATAAGGTGGATTAACATGCATTAATGAACACCTTAAAGTAGCTTATCATGTATTGATTAACAGTGTAGGGTATGCCATTATGTCGTAACTCCTTGTAAGGTAGGTTAACATACATATTAGCTAATACTATAAGGTCGGTAGGCTGACATCTTTCAAATGTCATTCTTAAGTACGTTAGTTTGCCCTGTCTTTGTAAGGTGTATTATCTTGACTAAATATCAATGTTAGGTTGGTTAACGTACGTACACATCAGGTATCAGTTAAAGGTAATGTTTAACTTGAATAAATGTCTTGTGAGCTATGTCTTATGTTTTTGCTATAGCCTGGTGATGTATGTTAACTGTCGTTATGACTTTATTGTGAGGTAGTTTGTTGACTTTATTGTTCCAGTAAGAGGATGAAACGTTTTATGTCATCTATATGTCTGACGATGTCTCTCTTGCTGTATTATATCCTCATCTTGTTTGTATAGAAAACTTCTTCAAAAACTATATCACAACAACTACTGTAAACTGAGTGAGCTTGGTCCACCGATACGTGCGTTAGTTTTTCAAAGTTATTTTAAATCACCAACATTTGTTAAACTTCAGACAATTGCAGTAAATTTCCAACATCATCCAAGCATTTTGCCGCTTACCAAGTTCAACGTGACGAAACTAGAAAGCTTATAATTAAGCTGTGAAAAGAAAGCAAATTTTATCATTTTACACAATTACAAGAAATCTGAAAGGGAAATGTTTTGCTTAAAAACATAATTTCCGAAGGTGTGTTTCAAATAGCATTAGATCTTTTTGCTGTAACTAAAACTAATGTTTAAAAAGAAGAAACGCCCAAGAAAAACAAAAACATCTGTGTGAATAGTGTCATATAAAGAATTTCAATGTCAGATTAATTCAGAACATCTCCAGAAATAGATACAAGATGGCCACGTAATTAAACTCAAGAAGAGAACTGCTGGAAATATTGCAGCAAAATATTTATAATATTTCCTGTTTGAACACACTGTTTCGCGCTGTACTGATGTAGGGATGCAGGAGACTGATGGTGTTCTGAAGAAGTAGCAGTATCGTTACAACTAGTGCACACATACTGCCAAGTGGGTGAAGTTTAATCAGGTGTGGCTGTGATAATTATCCAAAAGAAACTGACTTGCTGAATAAAAGATATATGGAGGAAATTGGAGATAGGAAAGTTATGAAATGGCTTGTCTTTAACCTGATGACAATCCACTCGAAAATCTATGGAACCAGATTAAAAGTAATGTTTCGAAAGAGAAGGTAACTAATGTAGAAAAACCATCGGATGTTGTTTAGCAAAAATAAGACATGCCAGTTGATAGTCTCAAAAAACAAAAATTGATAATATCAGGCCTGATCGATAACGTCTCGCAGCTAAGGCTAGAGGAGGACCCACAAATATTTTTGTTTCATTTTGTTGTGCTACAAACTGAATTTATTGTGCCTAATCTTGTAATATCACATGCAAACAGTTTTATTTTGATTATATATTGAGAATGAAAAATAAAATACCAACCTATTGTAATAATTTTTCAGGAAAGCCAATCTTGACTGGAATGTTGAAAAATGTTTTAGCCCCCCTCCCCAAATACTAATCTTACTTTTTTGATTTTATACTGAGAATGATAAATAAAGTACCAACCTATCGTATTAGTTTTTAAAAAAGCCAATGTTGACTGGAATGTTGAAAAATGTTTTTAGTCTCCCCCTCAAAAAAAATCTAATCTTACTTGTTTCTCCGATTACGCAGGAGGGTAGAGCAAGATGCAGGCGAAAGAAATGTCCTAAATTAACATGTGCAGTGAAAGTGCACCTCGAGAACGAATGCTGTTCCCGCTGTCTGAATCCTAGTAAGTTCATTTAGTTAATTATGTTTTGTCAACCAGTTCACAGAAATAATCGAAAAAACAATCTTCCAGTACGTGATATACCAATTAAACTATCTTCCAATACGTGATATACCGATTAAACTATCTTCCAATACGTGATATACCGATTAAACTATCTTCCAATACGTGATATACCGATTAAACTATCTTACAATACTTGATATACCGATTAAACTATCTTACAATACGTGATATACCGATTAAACCATCTTACAATACGTGATATACCAATTATAGCTTTTAAATTAACAAGACTTGATTTATTTTGGAGTTTTTGTTTTTCGTATTTTTTGTTCCTTTTTGCTGTAGTATTGACAAAATAGAGGAGTTAAATCTTGAAGTGAATATGGCGTTACATTTGAAGTCAGTTTGAAAAGTTAACTAACTTGTATTTCAAAACTTCAAGGACACATCACGCGAAATTCAAGGTTTGATCAGTGTGTTAAAATAAGAGTCACTTACTGTCAACAAATGTTATGGGCAATTGAAACATTACTATTTTCTTGTACGAGTTGGACAATAACATTTTTATGTCTGTCACTAGGTGAGATAAGAGTGAAAGGCAACCTGCATCACCAAAGCTGGCGACGAAGACGAAGACGTGACCAGTAACTTGAGAGAGAGGTAAACAACTGTGTGCTCTGCTGCTCAAGAAAAGCACTTCCTTCAAGACCACTGTACATTTTGTTTGTAAATATTGCGTTTGCGTAACAGTGCCACAATCAAGGTATTTATAGAGCGCTATGAAAGGTCATCTTTATGGACAGATTGCCTGTTTCCATAGAAACATAAACTTTTGTCAATTTTATCCATGGTACCGATGTAAATGAAGTTTAGTCAAGTGATTACACGCTATATGACCACGAAAAGCTACACTTGCGTGTGGTTATTGCATCTGAAGTTCTTCAGTTAAGTGCCAAAGTCTGGACCACGTGAAAGGACGAAGTTTTGTGAAGAGGATAAGTTACTGTTAATGATTAGCCCATGGTGAGGCATTTTACACACAAGATTAGGGGCTACTTTGAGAGAAATGTCTGGAGTGAATCAAAACCACCGTGTTTTTATTTGTTATCTAATTCTACTTTATATCATATTGTTTGAATATTTTCACATGCTGTGGCCAGTTTTATTTTCTCAATAGAAAATTTAGCAGTTATTACTTTTGAAGTTGTTATTTTGTCAATGTGAAAGCTAATGAATAATCAAAATAGTCTCCTACGCGTAATTTTTACGAAAACGAAAAAAAAACAACTGTCAATTAAGTTTTTTCAATGTCAAATTATGGTTCAACATATAACTCGAAACCCAATCAAATACATGGCGAGTTCTCTAAACATCTTTTGTAACATATACATATATATAACGGCCAAAATTAAAATTTCATTACAAATAGAATCCTGGATACAATTTTACATTAAGAAACGAAAATACATCCTGACCAAAACACAATTACAACTTGCGAAGACAATTTGGGATCAAACTTGTATTTTAAATTACACATCATGATCAATAAAATATAGAAACCTAATGTTTAAACCTAGTACTGGTGTTGCATTGCAAACTTTCTCAAATTCAAAATAACCTAATTTTTTAACCTGCACATATTCTTAACACAAGTTCAAGACATCGGAGTTGCTCATTTTAATCCAATGTTTAAATTATTGGGTTACCGAACTTCGAATAAACTAGAAATAGTAACGAAGCAAATATTTTCAATTTCATTTAGATATAAACTAATGTAGTCACACAGCAGGAGTTAAACCGGTCAGATAAAAACTACAATTGCTTGTAAAAAATTTATCCTTCTCGCTTAAACTTTTTTTTTGTTAGATCGTTGAAACACCAAGTTATGCTCCTGTATTTAAGTTACTTATAAATCTAGACTCAACTACCAATTTATTTCCCTTTCTAAATATAATCCAACTAAAAGATCGTGCCATAAATTTTGAATCTTCTGACTTTAAGTATTTGAAAATTGAAAAAAAAGACATAATTGCTACTATCAGCGCAACTTCCGATTTCGTTTCCGTATTATTTATAGGTTAATCTTCTAACTTCCGTTCCGTGTTATTTGTAGGTGAACCTCAGCAGACGTTTAGTTGAATTGTTATAAAATCTAGTATTATTCCAGTATACAAAGTGTAAACTTGAATAAAACTGCAAACACAGCATGTGAAAGTTTATACTTTTGTTGCTTTGACGTCATTATTTACTTATGTTTTTGTTGGTGTGAAGGTAGTTCTTGACAATTAGAGCATTTTTTATTTATTACTTACGTATAACCTGACTGGTCATGTATTGATGGATGTCGTTTCTGTGCCAAACTGTTACAGAAATCTTTGTGAAAACTATTAAAAGCTATTAATTTAAGTCTTGCATAATAACGTGAGGTTAACATCTGTTGCCCAACTGTTTGCATGTTTGAATAAATTCACAACACTGACCTCATTCATTCATTGCTAATGAAGAAAATTACAAATTCACCGAGCTCAAGCCAGAGTAAATGAAAATACATTTTAAACGCAAAAACAAACGATCATTATCATATTTTTAAAGCTGTCCTGTTGTTTTTTGCTAAAATAAACCTAAATTAGGGTATTAAATGACTTGATATAGCAAACTTCCACCCTTTTTTTTGGTTCAGAGTTGTTGAACAAGATGGATTAAAACGACCTGCTATCTGTTTTAAGAACGGAAACGAAATGTTGTTTTAGAATAAATTATTACTGGGAAAATTATTTGGTGATCATTATTTATATATATTTCTTCTACAAACCGTGTTTCATCAGTACAGCTCCAAAAGATTTAAAAACAGTAGTAGAAACAGTTGGTCATTGAGGGTAGATATAGTAGTAGAGACAAGCAACGTGACAGCGTGTACACAGTTGGGCAACTACTAAATTCAAGTAGTGAAGCAAAATTAGCCAGTTCAGTACGTAGTCTACATAGTACAGCTGTGTCTGTTTGTCTGTCTCTATGTTAATGCTATAAATTCGGACAGTCCAACTAACCCTAGGATTACCTCCGGGTATTATCTACCGTGTAAACATGGTTGCTATTAAATTATTGAGTCTTTTTTTTTTCTCTGTGTGTTTTATTCTTTAATGAAATATTTTTACAATGCAATCAAATACTTGGCAATTAATACAAGATGAAATAGTACTTTCTATAGATATTATTCAATCAGTAATGTAAAGAAAAGTACTTGAGTAACTTACTTCGCATTTTCTTTTTTCTAAACGTCGAATGTTTTTAGGACCAAAAGAGGCGTATGCAGTAACCTCATTGTAAAAAGATGTAATCGAAGAATCTCTATTTTGTAATCTTCAAAAGCCTCATACTGAATCGTTTTGGATAATAACATAAAAGAACGATTCGTCCCGTAACCTTAGAGTTTTGGAAAATCATAACTTTCATAGCACTCTCACTTTAAGTTTCGAATTACACAGCTTTATGCTTGTTTGTTAATTCCCGGAAGAAATTCTTTCCGAAGAACTTCAGCGATACAAGTCCTTTCTTGGTTAAACCATTTTATTCTTCCTACGATACAAACTTTTAGTACAC
>NW_013666809.1:176565-179843 GCF_000517525.1 Limulus polyphemus
CGATAACTTCGCTCTCTACGAGTGCAAAACACACACAAGTTCGAAACAGAATCGTAAATTACCCGAAAAACCGTAACTACTGTTCTCTTAACTATCCTCGGCTTTTCTCTGCCAGGCTTATATACTAACAAACAGGCGTCTCTCGAACACACTCGGGCTTCCCCGATAATTCGAGAAACTCAGCCACGCATGCTCCCAGCGTCACATGACTCCCTCTGTCCTAACACTTCACTCGCACTACATTCCATGCGTGAAATTCTTTATCATTACTAGCGCAATTAACAAACAACTTCTAACACATGTTGTATTTGAAATAATGTCAGACATACACAGTGAGTGAGCTTCTTCTTTTCTTTTTCATTTTTATTCGTCCACGCGAATATTCAATCCTTCCATTATTTTAACATATTTGGGTACAACGCTAGAATTCGGGTTTCGATACCCGTGGTGGGCAGAGCACAGATAGCCCATTGTGTAGCTTTGTGCTTAACCTAAAACAAACAAACATATTTGGAACACTTTAGAAACATATTTTGCGGATTATATTTAACGAAGGATAATATATCGTTGTAATCAAATCCTGTTGCAACACCCAAGCAATCAAGTTGATTAAAATAACGAATGGCAAAATACTCACGTTACTATAGCGTTTTCCATTCATAACCAAAGGGTCCGGCATGGCCAAGTGGTTAGGGCGCTCGACTCACAATCTGAGGGTCGCGGGTTCGAATCCCCTTTCAGCCGTGGGGGTGTTATAATGTGACAGTCAATCCCACTATTCGAGTTGTCGGTCTTACACTGCTAAATTAGAGACGGCTAGCGTATGATAGCCCTCGTGTAGCTTTGCGCGAAATTTAAAACAAACAAACATAACCAAAGAAATCGGCCAGCTTCAACATTTAATCTAGTTTCCTTTCTTATTTAGGGGTTTTTTAAACTGTATAATTAATTCAAATTGACCAGGAACAAAATTATTACATTAATCCTGGGTAATTAAATCTCAAATCGGCCAAACTATGAGCTAGAAGTTTGTACCAGGAACTAAATTGTTGCATTAATCTCCTTGGACACAGTAAACAAACAGTGTCGTAAATGGTCATTTTGTTATTGATCAACTTTAAGGTAGAAACTGGCAAAGTGCCAATACTCCGATGTTAAAAGGAAAACCTGATTACTACGTGGTGTAATAATGGCTGGAGACGGCTTAAATGGGTAATGAAGAAAAATTAAACTTATATTAAAGACATTTGCTGTCATGAAAACCTTGTCGAAACGTTGTAATGCCAACATGAATTTAAACACAGTACTAGCAATGCCAACATGAATTTAAACACGATACTAACAATACCATCATGAGTTTAAACACGATACTAACAATACCAACATGAGTTTAAACACGATACTAACAATACCAACATGAGTTTAAACACGATACTAACAATACCACATGAGTTTAAACACGATACTAACAATACCACATGAGTTTAAACACGATACTAACAATACCATCATGAGTTTAAACACGATACTAACAATACCAACATGAGTTTAAACACGATACTAACAATACCAACATGAGTTTAAACACGATACTAACAATACCAACATGAGTTTAAACACGATACTAACAATACCAAATGATTCGTAATCACAATACTTACAGTGCTGCTATGTGATTTGTGAACACAATATTCACATTGTTGTTACATGATTTGTAAACACTATACAAACAAAGCTGATACATGTGTCTGACACACCACTCTAAGCAAGGGATGTGAAAATATAAACTTGTGTCACTTTTTTATAATTAGTCCACGATGGCTTTCAAACCATACAACAACACTGTTAATATGGTGTTCACAGATCATGTAACAGCACTATTAATATGGTGTTTATAGATCATGTAACAGCACTGTTAATATGGTGTTCACAGATCATGTAACAGCACTATTAATATGGTGTTCACAGATCATGTAACAGCACTATTAATATGGTGTTCACAGATCATGTAACAGCACTGTTAATATGGTGTTCACAGATCATGTAACAACACTGTTAATATGGTGTTCACAGATCATGTAACATGATGATGACGTTAGTACTGTGTTTAAATTCATGTTGCCATTGTTAGTACTGTGTTTAAATTCATGTTGGCATTGCTAGTACTGTGTTTAAATTCATGTTGGCCATTGTTAGTACTGTGTTTAAATTCATGTTGCCATTGTTAGTACTGTGTTTAAATTCATGTTCGTATTATTCATATTGTTTACAAATCGTAAAATGGTAGTTTCCCAACTTTATATAATTATAAAATAACACTGTTTTTTGCACGACAATATGACATTTGAATCGCTTCAATCGAAAACCCGAGCCCACAGTTTTTCAGCATGAGTGTGGTTGTATACTTTGGCAGTTGTTGTTGTTAAGTAGAAACATTATTCTGGGTTACCTGGAAATTATTTACTGTTCCTAATTATATTCAGTTAGTCCTAGGAAGAGGGTTCGAAAGTTTGTAAATTAAAATATGTTCTAGAATGGTATAAGCAAGCCTGTTTACAAGTGTTCCAATATTAATTTTCCCGCGTCGAAACGTCTGTCAGAGAAGTTTTACTTATAAATTTTGAAATTTGTGATAAAGATAAAATACATATTAAAGTTTTCAGGAAAAAAAAATTTTTTTCTTTCGTTATTTTTTAAGTGAAACCGAAATATCTTCTTAAGTGATGTGTTTATTATTGTCCTACCTGATCAACCTCATTCAAGAAGTTAAACATTCCTAATGTTTTATGTTTTAAATGTTCTCAAAAGATGGGTATAATTAATTCAGTATGTGATGACAAACGTTTGGTGATGTTAATTGCTGTAAGATAGTTAATAATTGAGATTAGCTTAATTTTACAGCTCACAAGTAATGTTTAAAGTAAATAAAATTGTATGAACGAACATCACGTAAATTTGTTGCTGTGTTTTACTGCAATTTGAAGCGTAATATTCAATTATAATTTTTGTTCATCTAGTAAAGAGAAAACCATCGTCATCTTTGCTATGAATACAGTTGGAAACATCGTGTTACAGTTGGAAACATCGTGTACAGTTGGAAACATCGTGTTACAGTTGAAAACATCGTGTTACAGTTGGAAACATCGTGTTACAGTTGGAAACATCGTGTGCAGTTGAAAACATCGTGTTACAGTTGGAAACATCGTGTTACAGTTGGAAACATCGTGTTACAGTTGGAAACATCGTGTTACAGTTGGAAACATCGTGTACAGTTGGAA
>NW_013666809.1:180796-183220 GCF_000517525.1 Limulus polyphemus
CATTACCCATTTAAGCCGTCTCCAGCCATTATTAGTCTCAAAGTGGGTTCCTCGTCATCGAATTTACTACGTGGTGTATTATAAGGGAAACCTCGACTACCATACTTTTCTGGTTATAAAACTGATGAAAATGCAATTAATTCCACATTTTAATAAGGGATTTGTTTGTACATCTTTTTATTCCAATATAGAACGTAATAACTTCAGTCAATTAATAGAACTTCCTCGCGTACATACATAGCACAGCCTGTGGTATTATGGAAAAGACAACAGAAACAATTGTTCGAAATAACAATATAACACTAATCTCTTTGCTTGAACCAATGGTTACTCTTTCATCTGCCCTACCGTCCAAACAAGCTAATTCATGACAGATACCATAGTACTCGAAACAATAACCGAGAGGGATCACTAAAGACACTGTAAATATTTCAACCAAATGAAGCTGTATGTATTTATTTACTCTTCAAAAATAATTACATCACCGTACTATTCCATTATGTTACATCACCGTACTATTCCATTATGATTATAATTTTTGTCTTCATCGGCAGGGATAGCTTTTTGCTGATAGTTTATGTTCTAATTATAGGCATCAGTGAAATAAAATTGATGTAAAATAATGAGAAAGAGCCTAAATCCTATAGCTTGATCTTATTCGTTTGAATATTACTTAACTCAAGCTTATTTCATTAAGATATGACAGCAAAATGCATTAAAACTAGATAGGAAGGGAATGGGCTTAGTTGTCGAGATAAAAGATAATTTTGCCGTTTCAAAGTGTGTTTCGGGTTACCCTATACCACGTTTTCACGTGCTCGAAATATGAATCCAAGGTTTAAAGCTCGCGTCCCGTTACCATAAGAACGTGCTTTGAACTTTGGAGTGGTATGTGCGTTATAACAGAAACAATCAAATAAAATCTTTCGGTCAGATAGCCTAAAAGTTAACACTGGGTCGTGTGGGAGTGCTGCCTTCCTTCTCGTTTTTCTGTTCAAACTCGTATACTCTTCGTGTGGCTTTGGGCGAAAATTTTAAGACAATCAAACAACTACTTATTTACTAACATTTCCAGGTAATGAACTAACCTAACATATTGTTACGTCTCTGGTCGTTTGTTAATTTCCAGTATAAATTCTTTCCGAAAAACTTCAGCGATACAAGTCCTTTCTTAAATAAAACTAGTTTATTCTTTCTCAATACAACTTTGCAATACACAGAATTTCCACTGATTCACGCACTTTACTTACGGTCACTACCGCTCGCTTGACTCAATTATCTGTGTATCTGCAATTATTTATGCTGTCACTCTACCTCCTCTTTATTTGCCGGGCCTATATACAAAAACAGAGGTCGTCTGGCAAACACTAAAGTTGCCAAGAATAGTCATGGTCCTTCTAGAAACTCATGACGTGTTACCAGCGTCATGTGACATCCGCTGTCGTAACACTGCCCCTTCCTTAGTATTGTTCGTCTCGAACAATAACCACTTACAATAAACAAATAGATAATTAACAATAACTTAATTAAATGTACAGAATTTACAAACACAAAATTAAAATTCAACAAAGTCTCTTAATTTTACGGGACGTATCTTCTTCTGTACTGGTCTCCATCTCGTTGGCTTCTGCTTCACGTGGGGTTCATCTGCTCCATCAGGAAATGTCCTATTATCGGTAACAGTCACATCAGTGGAAGTAACTTCATCAAGGGCTTCACTGTTTCCCTTCTCTAAACCGGGTAGAATTTCTCCTTCGACAGTGGCTTTTTCAAGTGACACGTCTTCAGCAGCGTCATTTGTTCCGTTGTTCCCTTCATTCCAACTGAAATGTCCTGGTCCATGATAACGTCAAAACCTGTTGGCATGCACCACCTTTGGTTTACCTCGCCGACCACATTTTATTCGAAAAGTCACGTCTGAGAGACGATCCACTATGTCATATGGGCCTTCCCATGGAGAAGACAACTTAGGAGACTTCCCTTTGGTCTTCCTGGGATTATACAACCAAAACTTGTCTCCCGGTACAAAACTGATTTCAGTAGATCTCTTATCATAACATAGCTTCATCGAATCAGCAGACGTTCTCAAGTTTGAACGCACTTCATGGTGAATATCATCCATCCTTTCCGATAACACTTTCACAAACTCTGACACATTTTCAGGCAACTCTTCATAAAGTGGGCGTCCTGTTAACAGATCCACTGGCAACCGAAGTTCCCGACCAAACATCAGATTTGCTGGAGTGTATCCAGTGGCTTCATGCTCTGCTGTTCTATAGGCCATCAACAGTAGAGGGAGTAAAACATCCCAGTCATCTTGGCGGCTATTACAAAACTTTGCTAATTCATGTCCAGTGTCCAACTGTACTTTTCTATCATCCCATCAGACTGTGGGTGAAGTGGCGTTGTCCTGGTCTTTCTTAT
>NW_013666809.1:184193-186810 GCF_000517525.1 Limulus polyphemus
GTTTATTTTGCTGTTCGAGCTGCTACTGTTGCAGGTTTTCTTGCCACTGTTGCTGTCTCTCTTCTTGTTTCTTTTCTTTTTCCTCCAACAACTGCTGTAATCTCTGTTCTTGATTCTTTTCTCGTTCATCTTGTTTCTTTTGCTGTTCTTGTATTGCTGCCATCAAATCAGTTAAGCTGTAGTTTGATTTGCTACTTCTCATTTCCATTTTTTTTTATTTTCCGTCCCACTCTCTGACACCAATTTGTTACGTCTTTGGTCGTTTGTTATTTTCCAGTATAAATTATTTCCGAAAAACTTCAGCGATACAAGTCCTTTCTGAAATAAAACTAGTTTATTCTTTCTCAATACAACTTTGCAATACACAGAATTTCCACCGTCACTTTAACTTATACATACGCTATAATTCACAACGATTCATGCACTTTACTTACGGTCACTACCGCTCACTTGACTCAATTATCTGTGTATCTGCAACTATTTATGCTGTCACTCTACCTCCGTTTTATTTGCCGGGCTTATATACAAAAATAGAGGGCGCCTGGCAAACACTAGAGTTGCCAAGAACACTCATGATCCTTCTAGAAACTCATGACGTATTACCAGCGTCACGTGACTTCCGCTGTCGTAACAATATATAACTTACATTTGTAGGCCCATGAACAGTGTTTTTATTATTTTAATAAATCAATACAAATAAACAAGTACTCGCTAATTTATGTTTTTGATACCCATGAAGCAAAACGAAATATATGATCGTAATTCAACGGCTTAAATTTTTGACGTAATGTAAGTATGCGTAAAGTTTCAAACTTAATGAAAATGGTCTCTCTAATGCGCATATTTCTAATACCAGAGTTTCTGTTTCTTATAATCCGCCCCCCAGTGGCCCGCGGTAAATCTAAAGGTTTATAACACTAAAAACGGGTTTCGATACCCGTGGTGGGCACATCACAGACAGCCCATTGTGTAGCTTTGAGTTAAACTACAAAAATTATTATATTCTGTTCGGATTACTAGGTGGTTTATATTTCTACCCGTATTTGAAGCTTGGAAGAGAAGAGATATTAATAAATTATGCTAATCTGATTAAGATAAATTGCATTGGATTATAAGAATACAATGTCATTACAGTTAACAGATTCTACCATCGTTAGCAAAAAATAAAAGGGAATCCTCAATAGCTGCGGCACTCGAAATTCGTTTAGGCAGGATTAGAGTAAATTAATCTATGATACATTTTTTTCCTTTTTATTAGCTATATTTTTGTGCGCCAGCGATACCAAGCGTGGGGCGCGCGTATATCCGAATTAATTTATTACTCATCAGGATCACTACCAGCCTACCCTTAAACTGAAATTATTTTAGACAGGAGTAGAGGAAATTAATCTATGAAATCTTGGTCGTGGTCAAATATATTAATAGAAAGGGTTGGGCATCCTGAGTCCAAAACTGTAATTAAATCTCAAATCGGCCAAGAGATGACGGAGCTATGAGCTAAAAGTTTGTACTTGAAAAATAGAAATTCAGAATCATTGTATGAGCCGCTCTGCCGCGGCTAAAAAGTAATATTTAATGTTCGTTATTTTATAGTGGTATTTGTGTGTTAATAAAGTAAAAGGCTTGTCTGAGTTTGTTTGTTTGTAATTAAACACAAAGCTACACAATGGGCTGTCTGTGCTCTGCCCACCATCGGTATCGAAACCCGGTTTCTAGTGTTGTAAGTCCGCTGAAATTCCGCTGTGCCACTGGGGGCGTGAAAAATAGTGAACTTTACAAGTGCATTATAAAATGTCCACAAAAACTATGAGAAAAATTAAAAAAATATTTAATCAAGATTTTTGTCGGAATGTGATCATATTAGATCATGTGTTCAAAACACATTTGCATGGCCCGGCATGGCCAGGTGGTTAGGACGCTCGACTCGCAATCTGCGGGTCGCGGGTTCGCATCCCCATCCCACCAAACATGCTCGCCCTTTCAGCCGTGGGGGCGTTATAATGTGACGGTCAATCCCACTATTCGTTGGTAATAGAGTAGCCCAAGAGTTGGCGGTGGGTGGTGATGACTAGCTGCCTTCCCTCTAGTCTTACACTGCTAAATTAGGGACGGCTAGCGCAGATAGCCCTTGTGTAGCTTTGCGCGAAATTCAAAACAAACAAACAAACACATTTGCATTGATATAATATATATATAAAACAGCTAGGCCTAGTAGTTATGGTACTATACTCTCAATTTGCGGATCGCAGGTTCGAACCCCGTCACCCAATATATTCGCCCTTTCAGCCTTGGGTATATTATAATTTTAATCCCACTATTCGTTGGTAAAGAGTGGCTCAAGAATTGGCAGTGATTGGTATCGACGAGCTGCCTTCTCTCTAGCCTATCATAATTAAATTAGGGACGGCTAACACAGTACTTTGATTTACGTTATACAGTACCAGTGAAAGAGTTTTCACAACAGGTAAGCAATAACACCTCTAGGAAAAGTTTTGAAACTTTAAATACTTGAAAGACCTTTTCAAGAAACCGGATAATCACGTAGTATATTGTTACGTCTCTGTTCGTTTGTTAATTTCCGGTATAAATTTTCTTTCCGAGGAACTTCAGCGATACA
>NW_013666809.1:186909-192972 GCF_000517525.1 Limulus polyphemus
ATATATCTCTATGTCTATCTATCTATGCAATTCTATCTTTTTCGCAAGCTTTATTTGCCGGGCTTGTATCCTAAAAAAGAGGGCGTCTGGAAAAAACTAGAGTTGCCAGGAAAATTCACGATCCTTCGAGAAACTCCAGCGCGTATGTTCCCAGCATTGCGTGACTTCCGCTGTCGTAACAATATGTTTAGTTAGCTTACACGTAAGACCGCTTTAGCTAATGTTAAACCTGCAATGGCGAAAACGTACATGAGGTTAGACACTACCAGTGTAAAGTATATATTTATAAAAAGTTTTCTTATTAGAAGTTATCTTATTAGAGTTATCAAGCCATAGTTATAAGGTTTGAAAGGTTGTTATTATAATATCAAAGTTAATTTTGATAATGATAAAAATTAAACTCCAATACCAGAAATAGAAATATATATTTCTAACTATCAAAATACGTTCGGTCGTATTAGGTTATTGTATTCAGAGTTATTTTAATTGAATATTTTACCATGCGGTCTTACTTTGTGAATATAAGCTTAAGTAAAGATTTATTTTATATTTATTAAGACAATTTCAGCTTGATTTGTTATTCTCGTTTATCTTCAATGGAAACACTCCTGAAAGACTTGAGATGACAGGATCATAGAGCCTGTCTGAGAGAAAACGGATTTGAAGGACTTTCAACTGGTTTACTCACAGCGGTGGAGGCCAACAGGAGCGTTTTCTTTTTGTCTGGATGATCTTTAATAATTCTTTTAGGTCTTCCAAGCTGATTTCTGCAGGGCATATCTATATAGTATACAACTGTCTAAGTGCACGTAGGCCAAGTCAAGTATGTCGAGTTGAAGATTATTAAGTTGGCTTATAAGTACGTCACTCAAAAACATGCATTTAGAATAACTCGCTGCAGGTTGACGTGATACAGTGTTTGTGTACCTGTCTGTTCTTTTATTCTAGAGGAAAGGTAAGATAAGTTTCGAAAGCAAGATGTGGCAATTTCTTAACTATATACTTAAACATTACAAATGCTAAATAAATATTGACAGTAAAGTCATTACGAAGTGTTGTACATAATGAAAAACTGAATACGAAAATAAACTAATGAAAAACAAAATTAAATATTTTGAAGTACACAGATGCCCTTGAGAACACTGACCTAGCTATTTCAACAACAAATTCGCGTGATGATGAAAATCTTACAGTAAAACCTAACACCATTCTATTCACCATGAGAAACAGTTTAGTATTTCAAGTAAAAATCATCTAAAGCCAGCACAAGTTTTAGGTCACTACTTTGACTATGAGTATTCATACTTTTCATTAAATCCAAAAATGTTTCATTAGCAAAAAAATTCGATTACTCGTGAAAAAAATTCAACATTAATTTTGTAAACATACGGTAACATTATACGTGCTTATTCCAAGCTTTCTTTTTCATGCCCCCCAGTGGCACAGCGGCATGTCTGCGGACTTACAACGCTAGAAACCGGGTTTCGATACCCGTGGTGGGCAGAGCACAGATAGCCCTTGTGTAGCTTTGTGCATAATTAAAAACAAAACAAACTTCATTTGAGTTAGAAGAAGAAGATTTTGAACATTTAAAATAAATAATTAGAAAAAGATACTCCGGAATAAGAGTTTTAAACGACAGAAAGTTGGCTGATGGCTAACCATAACAACTTGGTAATTCATAGAGTTTTTAATAAAAGTTGAAATCTAACAGTAGTGACGAATGTTCTTAATGTCATCGATTTACTGATTGCTGAATTACTTAAGTTCTATGTAAACTTTACTTCATCTAAATATTAATTGCAGAGTTGAGTTGCAAAAGAAATATATATATATAAACTTTTAGAATGATATATGTTATACTTAACATGTATATATTCCAGTTAGAATACTGTCGCAGGAAAAATACAGCCACTAAAAAGAGACCCAAGAAGTCTGGACCCATAGGGAAAATATACAATGTATTCGTAATTTATTTATTATTCAAATTGCATGATATTAACAGTCATACACATATCAATTCTTGGTATACTATGCTATCAGGGTATTTTCTTTCCTGAAATATGTAGAACTGATATTAGAAATGTGTTTCTTTAACTTTAAGAATATAATGTCCATTTTCCCTATGGGTCCAGAATTCTGGGACACCCTGTACATTTTTTGTTTTTAAAGGGAACATAGAGCGTCGGTCTTATGATTATAGATGCCTTAGAACTTGCGAACCAAGTCGTTTTCTCTGTCATTAACCGTGTAGATTTGTTTGTGTAACATGAGAAACAGAAACGTCCTTTACACATTCTTCTCGGCTTTAGACTCACTTGAGAGCTCCAACCTGATCGATATTTGTTTGAGAAGTTTTCGTGTTTCAATTTAAAAGGATGATATCAATATTCTAAAATAACGTGAAACATATGAATCGTTGGAATTGTAAACTGAGGGGAAAAGTAACTAATTCAAATCAAGTTATTAAAGTTGTATTTTCTTACGTAACTGGTCATTGCACGACAGATTTAAAATATCAACTTATTGATAACGTAAGCTAAGTATACGGTTACAAATAAACAAAAAAAAAGTAGCATACTACAAAACAACAAGTAAAAAAATGAAAGAAATATATTAACCATTTTCAATCAACTATCAGTTGGATGTTTCAAATAGTTGATCATCTTGGCAGTGTCAACCAAATGCTGCGTCTAATGATAGGAATTACATCATATACTGGAACCATAAAAATTATATATATGCATGTATATACTAATGTATGTGTGTAGATAGCTAAATTAGCTAAATAACATGTTTTGTTACAGTCCTTACGTCGTTCATGCTAGAGCGCATGCGTAAGATAATTTTATACCTGCTCGTTTGGTCTCTATAGCAGTGAGTGACTGTGAGTCGACACGTGAGCTCCAGAGAGACGACACGAACTATCTGGTGACATGTTACATTTCATTAAGTATGGGGACAACTATCTTTCAGTTTGTTTAAACTGATAACTATCAAGAGGTAAGTTTATATACAATCATATATTTTGATATTTAGCAACATAATCCATCACCTTTCTTTAATCGAATCGAATAGGTGTTGAAGCGTTTTTAATTTGCAGGAACCCATGGTTAAGAATACAATCCAGAATTAAGCTTCTTTTGGTAAGTTAACATAGACAAATTTGTTTACATCAGTATAAAGCTACTTGCTGTCGTATACATGTATTAGCAACGCAAACATTATATTGTTAACAGGAGTTGTATCGTTTTATACATAGATGCCAAATATCGTGCAAACAGATATAGTTTATAGGAAATCAAAACATAAGAATTAAAACGCTTTCCAAATCCAAGGATAAGTTTTAAAAATAATATATTTTCCTATTTCAAATCCTTATCGATGGGTATTTCTTTGTCAAAACCATTATTCCAGGGCTTGGTGGCTAAGGCGTTCGGATCGCACTCTGATGGTCACAGGTTCGAATCCCCGTTCCACCAAACATGCTTGCCCTTTCAGCCATGGGGACGTTATAATATGACCGTCAATCCCACTATTCGTTGGTAAAAGAGTAGTCCAAGGGTTGGCAGTGGGTGGTGTTGACTAGCTGCCTTTCATCTAGTCTATCACTGCTAAATTAGAGACGGCTAGCACAGATAGCCCTCGAGTAACTTTGCGCGAAATTACAAACGAACCAAACCGTTATTCCAACATTCTGTACGGTAAAATTTAACATATTACCATGTGTATTACCATTCATTGTTTTCTCACTAGTTCGTAACTGACGCGACTGTGGGAGTGATAAATGCTGACTTAGTTGTGTCCGTTCATATACTTATTTTACTTCAGATTACAAAAAAAAATTCGAGATTATAAACTGACATAATTTAAAAAGTTATATCAAATGAATAGTTAGCGTGTCTTGATTCACTTATCAGCAGTTTTTTTTTTGGTTTAGTTTTGTTTCTCTGTTACAGCATATAATGTTGATGTGTCATTCTGTAAATAAGACTAATGTTGACAAACTTCCCCGTTTTTTTTTTCACGAGGCCTAATAATACGTTAGTTTCAACACAATTGAAAATTGTTCAGCCAGCCATTGTAATGTTTTCTGTACAGTATGAACATAGCACTTAAAAGTTGCGTAAACCAGTTGTTACGTCTCCGTCTGTTAATTAACTTTCCGTAACTTCGTTCCGACGAAACTTTAGCGGCACAAATCTTTACTTAATAAAACTGGTTTATTCTTTCCGAATACAACTTTACGATACACTTATTTTCAACAATCACGCTAAAACAAACGCTATATCAACGAACGTCAACAATACTTCTGATTTCAGTTCAATTACTCACTATCTACACACACATTACCGTCACGTTGTCACCCTCTTTTATATATCAGACTACCCTATATCTAGTAAATGCTAGAGCATTCGCCAAAGTACAGGATAGTTCTAGAAAGTAGAGGGCGTGAGAATAGTCACGTGATCTCGATGACGCAACACAGTCTATTTCCGTAGAAGAATGATTTCGACACAACACAGTTAGGTAGTGAATCAATTCATTAACACTTATTGCCGTTTATCAAGTTAAACATAAACACGTTCTTATATTTACCATTAAACATTACCAGTATGTTTCAAGTGTATGTTGTTTTTTTTAATTTAAAAAATAAAAATACTTCCTCCAAATATAAATATAAATATATAAATGCATTTGTCATTTTTACTGTATAATGCTTCGTTTTGGGCATATATAGGTGTCGCTTAAACTTAGATATGTGATTATTGTACATCATTATACTGGGCAGAGTACTGTTGTGTGCCTCAAAACAAATGTAAAAACTATAATGTAGGTTAGTGTAAGACAACATTTAAAGCTAAAAAAAGTATGGTTGGTTTGGTGTTGGATATTCCTTCATTTCGCCGATAATCTAGAGGAAAGGCAACTACGTAGCAGCACCCACCGCCAGTTTTTGGTCTACTGGAATTGCATAGTGAGACTTGATTGTCACTATTATAGCGCACACACAGCCAAATACGGAGCGCGATTTTGAGACAACGCGATGCGAACCACAGACCCTCTGATTTCCAGTGCGGCACTCGAACCAAAAGGCTACGCCCAATCCCTAAGAAAAGGAAAATACTGATAGTTAATTGCGATTTATAAGAACGACGTTCCAGTCTCGTGCTTTCTTTAAAACAAACTCCACCCTCTGTTCTCGATCTGATGACCAAGATTAAGTACTACTGCCCGACACGCCAAGTTCCATTGTAGAATGTTTCTGCGAAGAACGGCATGGTCAACACCCGTTTTTACAAACTTTCCAAAGATCTCTCAATGTACCAGAACGTTGTCCTCTAGTATCACGTTTATGCAGACTAAAGGAACGAAGCTCAATTGTAAGTACATCAAGAAACATGTATAAAATATGGTTGAGAGGAATTGTCTGTGACCTCTATGTTCTCGACTATCTTTCTTACGAAAGCAGACGCTGGTTTTGAGGAGTGGCTGGAAACTTGTGAAAGTTTGATTTGTGAGCCTTCGTCAACTTCAGATCCTTGTTTATTATTTTATTAACGTTACCAAAAAATTGGTCTAATTTTATTACAATTAATATTTTTTTAGGGAGGGGGGTCGGAAAGCTCTCTTTCGTAATCATAGTCTTATTCGCAGAAGGCGTTGTTTCTGATTGGTGGTGTAGTAATTGGGAACTTACTGATATTCCAAAAGTGCATATTATTTTTGCTTCCATGAATAATATTAAAGGTTCCATTCTTTGAAATTTTGTATTCTATGACTCTGCTTCGTTTAAGAATCTCTCAATATAAATATTTCTCTTTCAGAGATGTTGCGAATTATGCCTCCAGATATAAATCTGTTTTGCAATATCGAATAGTCGATGATTTTGTATGAATCAAGTATTACATATGTCACCCGTGTCGGCCCGGCATGGCCAGGTGGTTACGGCGCTCGACTCGCAATCTGAGGGTCGCGGGTTCGAATCCCCGTCACACCAAACATGCTCGCCCTTTCAGCCGTGAGGGCGTTATAATGTGACGGTCAATTCGTTGGTAAAAG
>NW_013666809.1:193972-195892 GCF_000517525.1 Limulus polyphemus
AAGGTTATAGCTCACTGATTATAGCGAACTAATAATAGATACTCACTCTTTGCGCGTCGTGCTGGTTGTATTTATAGGCGTGGGAAGGTTTTCTAGAAAATTCAGATTACATAACAACACTGGATTACATTTAAACATTTACGTATATACATATATTGTTGATTCTTACTCTCGAGAATCTTCTACAACTTTAGATAATAGGCGGGACTTTTGCAATACATATTTAACACTATAAGCTACGCATGTTTTAAATATAAAGGTAATCTAAACAACATTGCAATTAGAATAAATATATAATAACAAATTCGTTACAAACGTTTGAAGAGTGCATTGCATCGTTTTTTTCTCTGTGCACAAAACATGGTTTTAAAGATATACATCAATTTGTTCTTGAGAAAAGTACAGATTAGTTAGAAGAAACCATATCATCTCCAGCGTGGGCTAAGTGAAAGAGAAGCAATGAATTATCGACAAACAACAGCTCTGCTTGACAGGATATTCATGAAGATACTTTATCTTCTATATATACGGGGATTGCATCATAAACCATGCTAAAAGGGCAGACGGTAGAAAATGTGCGCGCAAAAATCGTAATCAAAACATTCCCTAAGGACAGAGTGCCTGAAAAGGTCATCAAAACAAATGCAGAAGTGAAGAATGTGTTTGTTAAAATTCATAAGTCGATCGTGAATGCGAATAATACGGAAATCGACATATTCATTGACTTAATTGAAATCAACTTTACTTTTAGATTATAAACCTTATCTGGCTTTACTTTCTCATTGTGATAACTGAAAATAATGTTGAAAAGTAGGATAGTGTTGGTAAATGTCAACATGATACTTAGAAAATTTAGCAATACTGATAATAAAACACTCGTAATGGAGGATGAAATATGGATTCTCCACTCACTTCTTGACCAAAATGTGTCCAAAGGAATATAACTCATTTGGAGTTATCGATAACAACCGAGTTTCAACACCGTCGTTCATTGCAACAATTTTTAAGTACACAAAAAAATTTGGTAGCTGTTTATATGAATTGTTGGTACTTTTTCTATAAAATATCTGGACATCGTCGTAATAATGGATTGTGCACGAAAGCAGTCTGTGTTTGAGAACTGCTTTGAGAAGAACAATTTAAATTATCTGCTGATTGCAAAATTTTCAGAATTTGTGATTCGTCTGTGGTCAAGTTTATTTCAACAAGCCTTCTGAATAGTTTAAAAGAGCAAAATAGTTCATATCCATGATATTCTAGTTGATTTAACACGAATATCTGAGAATTATATGTTTGCTTTCCTATTTCGGAAAAAGATGTAAGCGTGAATTTGGAGATCTCCAGATGGTACATCAGCTGGTGAGCACTATTGCTAAACCTATTTGAAGCAAACCACAATAACAACATTTTGTCATTGTAACTTATTTACGTGAAGCATTTGTAACACTAACAAAAATACCAGCCCTCCGGGCAGGTAGAACTGCTAGTTCCTGCTGAAAGCTGTTGGGCCTGCGGCGTTTTCTGGAATTGTCTGACGGTTCTACAATAATGTATTAATACCTGACATTCAATAATGTTCACCACCGATGAGAAAATGGATTTTATTGAAATTTTAGTTTTAAAATGAGCTATCATCACGGCATTACATTACAGAGTAGACTTTATTAGATTATTTTATTGTAGACGCAGTTATCAATGAAAGTGCCTTGCTTTTTAGTTGCAACACTCATGAGATTTTCACTAAAGAAAAACAAATACTTTTTAAGTTTTTTTTTATTGTTTTATATTTGAAACTTACTCCTTTTTGTAATATTTATTGGTTAAATCTGAAACTTACTCCTTTTTGTAATTTTTATTGGTTAAATCTGAAACTTACTCCTTTTTGTAATTTTTATTGGTTAAATCTGAAACTTACTCCTT
>NW_013666809.1:195902-206418 GCF_000517525.1 Limulus polyphemus
TTTAAGTTTTTTTTATTGTTTTATATTTGAAACTTACTCCTTTTTGTAATATTTATTGGTTAAGTCTGAAACTTACTCCTTTTTGTAATATTTATTGGTTAAATCTGAAACTTACTCCTTTTTGTAATTTTTATTGGTTAAATTTGAAACATATCATTTTCATGTAAATTTCAATTGTTTTATTTATTACTCAGCAATAAAATAATTTGTCTAGTTATAAAAATATTACCCAGTTATGATTGGTGATGATCGGTGCAGCAGTTTCCGAGATCCGAGTTTTGGACGTATACACCGCAAGCTTCATTATAATAAAATTTGGCTATCATTTTGGAAATCATATTTGAAATATTTCACTAGAAAGACTGTGAAACATTACTTGAACGTCATAAAACAATTATTTTAATACTACTCTGTTTTATTCTTAAGAAGTTTATAAAGCTTTCTGGAATCTTATAGAAGTTACAAAAAACAAGCTTTGATTCTTGCAAGAGCTTCATTTTGGAAAACTGTTACTTCAGGACATGTGGATGTACAGTGATAACCAATGGTAACTTTGGTCAACTATAAGGTTTCTGTGAAGCTCTTCTTGGCTTTTTTACACACAGACCGAGCTTCTTTAATATTCTAAATATCTTATGAATTCATCTTTTATATTTACGTCAAGCCTCTTCTGTAATAATGTATTCTTCTCACGATAACTCAAGTTAAATCACTGATGATCAGTACAAATGTCTTGGTTTATCACACGATGTATTTTTGTGAGGTCAATGTCTGGTAGCTAGTACGCATATAATAACGTTAGCATTTATGAATTAACTGATTGAAGTACAAAGTTTCCCATGCTTTAAACGATTATCGTATGTTTAAGTAAAATACAAGGATATAGTTAAACCACAAGTATATAATTGTTATATTACACTGAATTTCTTCATAAAATCATTCACAGTTAGAGCGTGCGCGGATATATACCCCAATGGAATAGCTCAGCCAGACTGTTGTCATTAAGAGACAATTCTAATTCAAGGCTTTCGAGAATATCCAGTGGAACAGCAACGAAAAGAAAAAAGTCAGTATTAAGCTTTAAACTCTTCTTTCATTGTAGTACAGCTATGTTTTCTTGAAATAAAAGATAAGCTTGTGAAGAAGGTCATTTCAAGAGACACCATTTCATTTGCTTCACGTATACTGCAAGCAGTTTTGGAATTATATGTACGAGTTTTAGTGCATATAACTAGTTTTCAGTCTTGTAAAAAAGGTGAAAAGCTCGAGTAGTAGGGAAGCAGAGACAAGAAAAAATAACACAGTGAATGTTCTAAAATAATTGAGAGGAAACATACATAATAATGATGAAACTTTGTTGTTGTTTTTTTGTTTGACTTTCGCGCAAAGCTACACGAGGGATATCTGCGCTAGCCGTCCCTAATTTAGCACTGTAAGACTAGAGGGAAGGCAGCTAGTCATCACCAACCACCGCCACCTCTTGAGCTATTCTTTTACCAACGAATAGTAGGATTGACCGTCACATTATAACGTCCCCATGGCTGAAAGGGCAAGCATGTTTGGTGTGACGGGGATTCGAGCCCGCGACCCGCAGATTGCGAGTCTAGAGCCCTAACCACCTGGCCATGCCGGGCCTGAAGCTTTGGTATAAAACGAGCTAGAAATACACTAGAAAACAAAAATAAAAACAGTCTGTAATGATTATATTGCATGGAATCATCAGTTATGTATTAATTTCGGCCGTAAGCTTAACCCATGAAGTTCGGTCATCTTGTGAGTATTAGGTTAGCCCTAAACTCAGGTACTAAACTAACTTTGCAAATGAATCTTGCCAAAGGTAAATTTCGTTTATAAAGTATAAAAAAAATACTTTTCACATTATAACCAATAAGAGTAATTGAAACTAACAATAAAAAATAATCGAATAAGATGTTTCTTACATAACACATAAAAGTACCATTCCTTTGCTATTTAGTTCCGCACAACTTACAAATACACAAAACTTTGATATGTCTATAAACGTCACCTGTTTGTAGCATCCACAAACTACTCGAATTACTCAGAGCTCGAATTGTAATGATTTAACAAGGAAAAGACTATAAGTACCACACAAGAAATGTATACCATATTGATACTAACGTGCATATAAATCTAGCTTGAATTCAATTACCTCATTGATCAGTCAATAATTAAGGTTTATTGATATCTTTGCATAAAAGAAACATTATGAACAAACTGAAAATTAGTTTTACCAATGGTTAATGGAAATATAAGTTTGACACACGTCTGTAGCTATGAACAACACGTGTCCGCATTGAGGCTAAGTCAGTCAATGAGTTCTCACTCTCGAAGCTTTCTCCCTATAAGCAAAATATTGTGTGTGTGTATATATATACAAGTCAATAAGACAATCAATGGAAAAGGTTAAAGTTAGGCTTAAAGTAATAGAGAAAAATGAAAAGAGTATTACAAAGCTTTACCAAAAAGCAAGTCGACAATCTTCTTATGTAAAACTACTCTGACGGAAAAGCATTCGAAATGTGTCATAACTAATTGATTTTGAATTCCAACGAAATAAAACAACTAAAAAAGATACTAATAAAATGCCCCAAGAACGGTAATAAGAATTATCTCCCAACTCGGCCTCACCTGAATTTCAAATTTCTTCTAAAGCTCAAAAGATCAATTTTCATTTGACACATATTGTTGATTCCTTAATATGCAACATAGCGAATATTTTATATTGTTCTAAATACTTAACAGGAGATTTTATATAATATCCTAAAAACTTCACGGATATATCTGAAAATACTAGTAATATTAAAGATTTCAGAAATACTAATCGGTTAAGTCATCCAGGAAACAACATTCTAATACATTATCAAATGGAGTTAATCTTAAAGCGAGTAAACTCACTAAACTATCAGTGGATAACATTTTATGATAGCCCACTTATTCATTAGTAGATGGATAAAAAAGTGGCGACTTACTGCATATTCGAAAAATTCATCAGTAAAAGTATCACGAAACAAAATGTTTGAACTTCATCAACTTCTAAATAAGTGACCTTTTGTTTGTTTTTCCTTGTTTAACGTAGAATTCCCAACAGACCTCCTGTTTCTGGTAGGTATAAAATCTATAGAAGACGAAAAAGTGGTTGAGGTATAGTGACGACGCCTATTTGTTTTGGACTAAATTGTAGGCTTGGAAACGCGCTTGATTTTTCCAAGATGAATCAATACTGAAATTGCAAATAAAAAAACTTATCGGTTCTTCTCTAAAAATAAAATAACATGGAAGAACCAGTGTTGGAAATATCAGATACATTAAAAATATCTTACATTTTTACAGGTACATGTAATGAAAGTATAATACCACGTTTGTATTAATATACAGGGTGATGGAAAAGCCAAATACTGCTATGATAGTTATAAATCTCGTCCTCACTGTGACTTTAGGTTTGATTCAAATTTCGCCCTAAGCTACACGAGAGCTATCTGCTCTAGCCGTCCATAATCTAGCGGTGAAATACTAGAGGGAAGGCAGCTAGTAATCACCACTCACCGCCAACTCTTGGCCTACTCTTTTACTAACGAATAGTGGAGTTGACCGTCACATTATAACTTCCTCACGGCTGAAAGGGCGAGAATATTCGGTAAGAGAGATTCGAACCCGAGACTCTCAGATTGCGAGTCGATCGCCCTAACTACCTGGCCATGTCAGGCCTATGATTTTAAGTCGTGGTTGTTTTTCAATAACTCTCTTTTTCCTTTTCTTACAATAATTGCTTGGAGTGTCATTAACCTTGCCAAAACACGTGGAAGTGATCCTGTTGTGAAATCAATAATGTAAATTTCAATCTGCCTAAAGCATGACTTAGAAAATTTCGAAAAATATTGTGGTGGGCAACATTTTCATCAACCTGAGTTTTCCATTTTGTTACCTAATCTAGCTTCACACATCGTATACATAACAAAAAATGTTAATTCTTTTAGCAATTAAGGCACAGAAATTTAATTCAATTTACTGAATGTTATTCTAAATGGCTCAAGAAGTTAGTTTAATATTCTCTTAATGGTTCATGAAAACTAACCATTATGTTTAATGACAAGGAACCCACTGTCTAAGTAAACTACTTATACCTGGTGAAGCCATAAGGTCGTAGAAACGTTGTATATCTATATAAATACAATAGCACTGTCTGTTGTATGTCCATGTAACTACTTCGCAGGGTGCGGATGGATCTTCACCAAAATTGGTATGGAGGCTCGTTAGGTCCATGCGGAGATACGTCCAAACTTGCGGTTTCACTTCTCTTTTTTTGCAGTTTTTATAGGCGTTTTTGCGTTTTTCACAATTACATATAAGGGAGCAACTTTTCATGTCCTAAGATAACCTTTAATTAATCATGAATTTATGTAACGTCCGTCCAGGGGACGGGTACTCCAACTAGTTCACTACCCACTCTAGCCGTCTCCAAACTTTATTGATCATTATTTTATATATGGTTGACTGAATATAAAATATGTTACTGCTTCCAAGTTTTTGGAGACACTGCCTTACGTCTGCAAATTATTTTACAATGTCTGTGTAATTTGAACAAACAAAGATGAAATGGGCAACAACTGCCCAGGACAGAATGGTATTGTGGAGGAAGTCTTGGAGGATTCGTCTGCAAACGTAGCACAGATGTAAAAGAAAAACAAAAAAAGACATTAAAAGACATGAAAGGACTTTCGTCTTCAGACCAGCTTGTATTGATTTTGCAGGGGTTTGTACAGTGTCTGGGAGGATTGGGGTGGATGTGACGTAGTTGTTCTTCTACCGTGGTTTGTGGAACGAGTAACGATTTGTCTTTGATGATGCAAAGTGACTTGAAGACGGAAGTGTTTTGAAATGTCGTCCTTTTCCACTTGTGTTACATTTCCAGGTTAATCAAGACTTTCTCCGCAAGTATAATGCTGAGCTAAGCAATTGGTATTAATTTTACCTTTGTCTATTCATCATGAAAACTCTGCTTAAATAATGTATGAAATAATTTTGTGTAATTTGTTTATGTAAGTTTAATTTCAAAATAGTCATGCAATTTCATCATCTATTGTTATGGTTAAAAATTTATCGAATTCAGTTTTACTTGATTTTTGGAAAAGTATCGTGTTTTGTTTGTTACTCGGTTTTTTTTATTACTCAGTTGGGAGGTTTGATGGTATTGATTTGTTAATTTTGTCTTCAGTTATATATTTAGGAAGACACTACGAAACCCGAAGTCTGTATCCGAATAATTTCTCATAATATTAAGTCAAAATGAATTAATATTGTATAAAAAAAAGACTCATAAAAATACAATTTGTATTCATTACAGTGGGTTGTGTATGTTATATTAAATATATTTGAATATGGAAATCTGTAACTCCCGTGATAACCACAGCTAATATAAAGTAAGGATAGTTTGTGGTTGTTGTTAGCATAAACCTACATAATGGGCTATATGTTCTGTGCCCACAATGGGTACTGAAACCGGGTTTTTAGCGTTATAAGCCTAAGACTTATCGCTGATCCACTGAGGAGCAAATATGAGTAGAACGAAATGTATCATAGCACCATTTTTACATTGTTTAGTGGTGTGTAGGTAGTGTGATGCTATATAAAATTGATCGATTTTGGGAAGGGTATGTAACTATCCTTTCCGACCCAAAATATTCTTACACTAATATCATAATGATGGGTTCAAATTGGAGATTTAGAACTTCAAAGACAGGAATAACCCTTTTATATAATATCATTAAATAACAAAGGAATATGGACCAACTAGGGAAACCAGGGCCATCCAGAAAGAGACCTGCAATAAGTCCTACCCCAGCTATGGTAAGTAAAGTGTAACGTCTTGTAACAGGCGTGACCGGTCAAGTCACTAGTCACTGTGGATTTCTGTGCGATTGGAATGTTGAAACGGGTGCTGGGAAATTGTCATCCTCATACATTGATGTATTATAGAAATCACCAAGGAAGAGTAGCGTGCTTTAGATGATGCCTTTTTCAATGGAAACAACACTGCAAGGACTAATTTTTAGATGCACGAACGTTACAACAAGGACTGTAACGACGTGGTGAGATTCCAACATCGTTTTACTATAACGTACTCAACCTCTATGTTATTGTAAAGGGTAAGTATCAGATGTTAAGTATTTATTTAGAAAACGACAAAGAAATTTAAAGTCCTGATGCACGGAAAAACTGTGGATAATACACAAACCATATTAGTTTAATTTGCTTCGGATTTGTTTTTAAGATGACAAACAGAAATCCTGGTAAGTATATTATTTAGAATGTACATCAAAAATTAGCTTTTAATATGTATGATTTCTTAGTAGCCAAAACCTCAAGATAGGACATCACTGAACAAAGTTAAGCTGTCTAGAAGGTAAGACAATACGATGTATTGGATAGCTTACCCTTCCTTACTGGACCTCTGCATCTGAATTAGGTGTGGTATTTGTTTTGTCCCTGTGTGGTGACTGTTTTATAGAACAGTGTTGCACAACCCACTATAAACAATTTTTTGTCTTTAGCCATGCCACCCCCAAGGAAAGTTAAAATTGAAACTTCTCCGTACATCATATAATAGAAATATGTAGAATTGAATTGTTTATTAGTTCTGAACCATATTTCTTAATTGCACCATTATTTGAATGTGAATTCAAACAGTCGTCGGTTTGAGTTTTCGATCTATGGTAACCAAATATTAACTTTTCCTACAAACAACGTTGTCATGGTTTTCTGTATGTGCAAACTATATGCTTTTATGTAGCGCTAACGTTATGATGTACTAAAGTTGCATTTTATATAGATTATTGAAATGTGCCGCCTGTTGGTGAATAAAACAAACTATTTCTTGGAAAGCACTTCCTGCTTGTGTTCGTACAGCAGATCAGTACATGAAGATAATGTCAATCTCAACGTATAGGGAAATAAATTATGTGTGAATTTTCGAATAGAACACTTTCCAACTGCTAAAACATGATGACTTTGTCATTAACAATTTTATTTTGTAATTATGTGGAAAAATAGTAACGTAGATGCATTTCTCGAAAATTCAGCTTATCAGAGATTACGGCATTAATTAATTTAAACATCTCGACAGGTTTTACATTTTCAAACTGTTGTATAATTCTGTGATCTGATATTAATTCCATGCAGTTCTATAGAGAACTCCGAAAGATGAGCAAAACGTCTCGACCAATGTAGAATAGTACTTCTCTGCAATGCAATACGCCTAACGGGTAATTTGAGTTTCAGTACAATGTTCAATTTTTGTTTTCAAATTTATATAAAATGTATTTAGTGCAGGTCAGACCAACTAACAGTCAGGAAGAATATAAAACAAACAATAATCATGAAAGATAATCAAATATGTATTTAGTGTAGGTCAGACCAACTAACAGTCAGGAAGAATATAAAACAAACAATAATCATGAATGATAATCAAATATGTATTTAGTGTAAGTCAGACCAACTCACAGTCAAGAAGAATATAAAACAAACAATAATCATGAATGATAATCAAATATGTATTTAGTGTAGGTCAGACCAACTAACAGTCAGGGAGAATATAAAACAAACATCAATCATGAATGACAATCAAATGCTGAATAGCAGTTTTGATTGTATGCAAAAATTTATTTCATATTCACTACATTTGGGTAACATTTTTTAAAACATGTTCTTATTTTAAATGTGCTTCATGTGATAAGAGTCCCTAAATCATAGAGTATTCAACTAAAACGTTTCTATAACTGAACACAACACTGCATCAGCAATTCCTAAATAGGTTAAGCTTTATTTAAGCCTATTTCAATTTTAATAATGCAGTTCCATAGACCTGCGACGAAGCCATACCGACGACTTTGTTTTTTGTTTTTTTTGCATGCTCATATTTAAAATACAGGAAGCGAGCTCTGTTGCAGAAACACTATGATAGAGATATCGACACTTCTATTGAGAATAAAATAGTAGCAGTTAATATTTAAGGAAAATTATAAGCTTCATTAATTGAATCATTTTGATAACACTTCATTCCAGAGGACGCTACATATTCACTTGCGCTCTTCGAAAGCTAGTTTGACGTAAACATTTAATTATACGTAAAGTGCTGAAGAAGTGGTTCTCCAATTATTATTTTCGAAAGCACATTTTTTATTAAAAACCAGAAAAATGCAGACCGGAAGGGGAGGGGAAATTTGTTTCATAACTAAGAAAAAATATGAACTTCAAAAGGAAATTCTATTTTACCAATATTATATAACTAAGTTGATATTTAAATATGAGCCCAGTCTCTGTACTAAATTGTTCTCAATCAGATTTTAATAAAGCGGTGCTGAAGGCCAGAAATCAAATTCTAGTAACTTGGTCGTGGCCCAAAGTCCGCCTATCGAGGACCATGAGAATAGAACGATACTTAACAACGAACTTGAACGTTGTTTAATATCAGTGATGGCAAAAAATATATAAAAATATAGGTGATTCCCTAGCTCGAGACTGCGCATGTGTTGTTAGAAATGTGTTCAGTACTTCCTCAGATTTCGTACCCATTACAAGGTGTATTGAAACATAATTAGGTATATTGCAACAATATGTTTTGTTGTTGGATATCAGCACTACATGCCGAGAAATACTGCACTTATAATGCTGGAATCTAGTTCGTTCTCATGTAGTATTGTTTGTTTGTTTTGAATTTCGCGCAAAGGTTAACGAGGGCTATCTGCGCTAGCCGTCCCTAATTTAGTAGTATAAGACTAGAGGGAAGGCAGCTAGTCATCACTTTCAGTTTTTGAATGTTCTCGAGATAAGATATTTTTTGATGTCATTTTGAAGGAACGAGACATTTTTTAACTCAGTTCTTTACACGAAAAATGTCTGCGGTTATTGTAAACTTCACAGAATAATATCAAATTATTTGTTAGTTGTATAAGATTGTAATAATTTTATTACTGCGAATACCGCGGATAATAACGACATATGTCCTTCGCTGGGACAGCGGTAAGTCTCAGAATTTACAACGCTACAATTAGAGGTTCGATTCCCCTCGGTGGACACAGCAGATAACCCGATATGGCTTTGCTATAATAAAAACGCACAGTATCGACACGACTTCGACCTGCAGTCTCATTTTTGATCCACGGCATGACAGCGGTAATTTTACGTACTTGCGACGCTAGCATTTAGGGTTCGATTCCCCACGGTGAACAGAGCGCAGATAGTCCATTGTGTTGCTTTGCGCTAAAATAACAGAAATAATAAGAATAACTAATGAATATAAAATGTGAAAAAAGTATAGTCCTCTTCGGTTATGGGTTCTTCTCTTATAAGTATGTGTACTATCAAAACTGAAAGTTGCTTAGCAATTTTAATTTAATAATTCACTAAAACATATAGTTCTTGTTTCACTAAATGCGCTCTCTTGTGTTAGCGCCACGTACCTGAATGTAAACTTAGCTACAGAAATTCCTGGTTTGGTTTGTTTTGAATTTCGCGCAAAGCTACACGAAGGCTATCTGTGCTAGCCGTCCCTAATTTAGCAGTGTAAGACTAGAGGGAAGGCAGCCAACTCTTGGGCTACTCTTTTACCAACGAATAGTGGGATTGACCGTCACATTATTAACACCCCCACGGCTGAAAGGGCGAGCATATTTGGTGGGATGGGGATTCGAACCCGCGACCAGTAGATTGCGAGTCGAGCGTCCTAACCACCTGGTTCCTGATCAATCACCCTAATAGTTTATAATGAGATGAAATTATAAAACTTGATGTCGTTTCCGGTATTTTTGTAATTCGCTATCCACGATGTTGTCATACACTACACTGAAATATCCCACTTCAAGATGTTCAGCTTTACTTGATTGTGACGTATCCCACACTTTTTCTTCCAAAGCCTACTTAGAATCACTAGCTGTTGATTTGCTACACTAACTTCTTGTAAACCGACATTCAACCTTTTGTGACTTTATTTTATTACTGTGCTGGAAATCCGCAAAGAAAGCCCATCAAACCGTGAAGAGAGAGAGCCTATAGATATTAGGAGCTTACTGGTGGAAGTAAGTTCTATGATCTACTATTGTAGTACCACAAGCGGACATCAATATACCATTTATATTAGCAGATGATCATCAAGGAAATCAAACCCCACATTTAAAATTATTATATCTTTAAAATCACTTGTCCCAGGAAAACTTTCATCAGAAGTACATTGAAAACCATCAGTTTTATTAACAAAAGCTTAAACCTGGTACAGATTGTTCCAAAACTGTATTTTATTACATACATAAATCGCTTTTCTGACAAGCTATCATTACTTTTATCTCGCTACTTTCCCGCTCTTTCAACAATACGAGATTAGTATTGAATAAACTGCGTGTCAGCGTGCAGAATATCGCAAAGATTAATGAACATTGTCCACTATCTTCATTAAAGAATAGGCTTGATGTGCTTATTGAGAATGATTGTTTTGTACGAATTTCGC
>NW_013666809.1:206439-220567 GCF_000517525.1 Limulus polyphemus
CCCCCACGGCTGAAAGGGCAAGCATGTTTGCTGGGACGGAGATTCGAACCCGCAACCCGCAGATTGCGAGTCGATCTCCCTAGCCACCAGGCCATGCCGGGCCATATTGAGAATGAAGGAAAGCATATTGAACTCCTTCTGTGACAATTTTTGAAACATTGTAGAAACTTGAATACAACTTGTGATTCTCAATGCGCCGCTGATAGCCTGATATATAATTATCCGAAATTTACTCTTGCTATTAAAATCAACATCATCCTATAGTTATTCATAAAGCTTAAGATCAACCAAAATAGGCTTATAACGCTAAAAATCGGGTTTCGATACCCGCGATGTATACGCACTCAATGTGACATTGTTTCATTACTAAATAATGATTGAGGTTTATATGTTGATGTAGGTACTGTAGACGTTGCAGCAAACATTAACTGATAATGGCAACAAGAAATTAAACAATAAATATTTCCACATAAGTTATCGTCAGTTATTTGAGTGACATTTTTATGTTCGACTTAACTACGTTGGTGAAGTTGATATAACTTGAAACTGCTGTCCTCAAAGTTTTGTATATTTTATAAATCTCTCTCTCTCTCTTCACACACATACATATATATATATATACAATTGGTAATGTAATTTTACCTGTTATAGATCTATCTGTAAGATGCGTGTGTTATTACAAAAGTATAGATATAATAGGAGTAGATAAGTTCACAAGTACTCTAAAAAAATCTATTTCTAGTCTACTTGAGTATTAATCGCTTTGAAACCTTATCTAAACGTTATTGTTTTTTAACGTAAAGTTATACAATGGGATAATGGTCCTCTGCCTACAGCAAGGAATTGAGCCCCGGATTTTAGCGTTGTAAGTCCGTAAACGTACCACTGACGTACTGGAGAACTACCTAAAAATTGAAAACTCTGAAGTAGAGTTCGCTTTACGTTTGGCTATAAGAACAGCGTCTATGTGTATTATTCGGTCTGTCGGCTGGACTCTGTATATAACTATATTTCAACCCCATATATTAGCGGACGCAGAATTAGTTCACTCTCATTAATGTGTTTTGATACTCTGTACCAATTCCTCTAAACTGAATTAAAGATTTGAGATATGATTAATTCTTCCGACGTGACTTAACACCGACCCGCTGAGAATCATCATAGCAACTAGTGTGTTGTTAATAAATTAGTGGTGAAAGAAATCAATAGCTTAAATATTCTTATATTTACCACTATTGCCATATAATGTGACAGACAGGCATACAATTAATTTGTAACAAAATATTTCTTCGAACAATTAGCCCTTTAAACAAAAACACTAACTAATGGACTCTTGTGTATAGAAGTATACAAAACGGTCCTCTAATGTTTTAGATATGAAATGAAGCCGTACATATTTATGAGAAATACTATAAGATCTAACAAAAAACCACACGTATCACAAAACTATCTTCTCCTTACAGGCCAGATGATTGTTCTCATGAACTACAAAAACGGTCAATAAATATTGTGCTGACGAAATGTGTAATTCATTCCTCAGTTCAAAACCTAATATGTTTCTTCGATGAAAATAAACACAATTTCATTATCTGTATTTGAAAAAAAAAAATGTGCTAAATCTTGTTTTCACTAAAATGTAAAATAATTTAATTTTTAAAGATATTTTCCGAGGAGGAAGTGACTGTGATGTAAATTATAGTTTATTTCGACTATTTATATATGAGGACCCGGCATGGCCAAGTGGTTAGGACGCTCAACTGGCAATCTGAGGGTCGCGGGTTCCAATCAGCCGTGGGGGCGTTATAATGTGACGATCAATCCCACTATTCGTTGGTAAAAGAGTACCCTAAGAGTTCCTTATATTATTATGTAAATTGAATGGTTTATTTTAGCACAAAGCTGTACAATGTATCCGCCACGGAGATCGAAAACCCCGAATTCTAGCATTTTAAGACCCAAGTCCAAAAATGTTATTTGTTAAGCACAAAGCTACGCAATAAGCTACGTGTGCTGTACCGAAACCCAGTTTTTTATGCGTTATAAGCCTTCAGACTTACCATTGAGTCACTTAGGGGGCCTTAAAACTGAGTTCGACAAGAAACCTAATGCTGCCCCCATTGGCACAGCGGTATGTCTGCGGACTTTCAACGCTAGAATCCGGGTTTCGATACCCGTGGTGGGCAGAGCACAGATAGCCCATTGTGTAACTTTGTGCTTAATTACAATTACAAACAAACAAACCTAATGCTGTTAGAAACCTTCTCCAGAGGTACTCTGACAAATGCTATAAAAACTACTCTAAAATAATTAAACTTGCCCTCAAAAAATTATTCACATCACTTTCTATCGAATGATGTTTCAAATTACTTCTAAAAAAATGGGTTCTAGCAGGGTGTAATGTTTTTATCTGCAAGTTAAATTCCAAGCATGACGACAGTTTTAGATATTTTCATTTAGAGAGCCCCCAAGTGGCGCAGCGGTATGTCTGCGGACTCATAACGCTAGAAACCGGGTTTCGATGCCCGTGGTGGGTAGAGCACAGATAACCTATTATGTCGCTTTGTGCTAAGTACAAACAAACAAACATACAAAACATCTAGAGGACAGCGTCACCTGTCGATATTGTGTTTATCTATAAGTAAAATATTTTACTGCGAGTTCTTTGCTTTATAATAAAGAAAATACTAGCATGAAATATCATCAGAAGGCTATCATATCTCATTGGTACATTTGCATTTTTTAAGCTCGGGTAAGTACATTAGCATCAATTAAGCAAGTGGCGAAAAAATTCCTATAGAAATTTTCCAGTCACGTGACTTCCCCGTGTTTATGCTGGCGTGTTGAAGTTAAAATAAACGTGGAATATTATATATGTGATTTAGGTGAAATAATTAAATAAGAGGTGTAGTAACCACTTTAAGTAAGGTTCTAGGTGTTCTTATATAAAAATGCTGGAAACTTAAACGCGATAGTATAAACTGTAGCTGTCCTTAACTCCTGAAATCATGTAACTTCATTTAAATCAGAATTTTGATTCTCAGTGTGTATTGTAACACTTAACTGAATTTTTCCGACATGCTATTATATATTGAATATCTGGTATTTTGATTTTACAGAAAGACAGTCCCGTGTTAACAGAGTTTACCAGAAAAACTGACAGGATGTTTAGTTTTGGTGGTCAGTTCCTGATCTTAGCGCTTGACTACTCTGGACCATAAGGTTATGGAAGCGACAACAAGGAAAATATTTCTTGTTCATGGAATATTTTTACTAATTAGTTTACACTGTGGTATGTCTTTATTTCTAGATATAGAGTTTATTTCGAGGTCTCTACATCTGTTGAAAATCTTAAGTTTTAACTATTAGTTCTTGTAATATATTTCCGATGTTTGAAGGGATGGGAAAAAATAGAAGGATTGAGGTAATCAATATAAGTTCAATCATTAATCGAATTATATTGATATAATACCTTATCACAGTTTAATTATAAATCAATGGTTAGTTTTAAGATAATGTGATAATCTAAATGGTACAAAGTAAAATCCGCAAAAACTGGAGTCTCGAGGATTTGATCAGTAAGTCAGTACGTTGATAGATGCGTAGAAATTGACCCAATGATCATCATTTCACAATTAGCAAACTAAAGCTCATTTACACAAAAAATAAACAGAAAGAAAAGAAACCAAACCAAATTATAAAAGAGCAATCAGAGAGATTGCATACCCTCTACCCGCCGCTCCTTTTCGAGATTACATGAGTTTATTTTGGATAACATCAAATTTCACCTTCGAAAATTAATAAAATCCTTCTCGCGTCCAAAATAATCAATGATCCGGATAATTGTTTTTAGTGTGATGAGAAGTCTCACCCTTAATGTGCCCATGAAACTTAGAGATAAATCCGATCCCACTTTACAGAGTTATTAACCCAAAACCGCGAAAAACTCTATCTCCCCATTATGAAAAATACTTCAAAGAGATCCAGAATCCGGATTCGGACCAAATTTGGGGAGGAATGTCCAATACTGACTTCCCATCTTGTGTAAAATTTTTATATACATCCATCTATTAGTTTTCGAGATACGCGCGTGGAAACACAGACACACACACGAACCCGATTGCAATTCCCTCGACCCCCACCCATCAGGGACAAGGGTAAATATAGTTACAATAAAAATGAAAGACAAAACAGATAACAATTAAAATATTATATTGACTACCAAATTTATGAAAATTTCAAATCATAACCTTAAAGTCTGAACCTAATCTTACCTCGAATATCGAGATGGCCAGACAAGCGTCATCACTTCTGCTAGTTGACCCATCAAATTTAATAAAACAGTTCAGCAACAGTTCCGTTGGATGTACCACATCAAAAGGTCAGCTAAGCGGTTGGCAATATTCAGACTAATGAGAAAAACATAGAGGGCCTAGAATGGAAACAGCTAGCGAAGTATGACAGGCTACCATTCTATGTATAGGAAATAGTAGATTTTCTGAATGTAATCAAACAAAGCTAAGTACGTGAATTTCGTGTTAAGTGTAAAGAAAAAAAATGGTATAGTATTGTTACGTATTAGAATTGTAAATGGTCTGAAATTGAGTTAATTGATAATTTAAATTTAGCAGTTAAATTGTACTTTGGATATAGTATTCAAATAAATACCGATATATTAGTCAATTTACGAGATTTGCCAACAAGATTGATACACAACGTCTTCGTTTTTAACACAAATACGTTTTAATATACACACAACAACACAATTTACAGTAACAATTATTACAAATAGTTATTATAAACAAAGATCTATAAACAAAAGTTTCACACACTTACAAACAATATAAAATCTTATTTCTAATTTGGAACTCCCTTGATATCTTATCGAGGGTTTACGATGAGCGAGTTAATTACGAGTTGATGTAAGTACGATTCGCCAGGAAGCTAGCTAGCTTTGTCCTTGTCAAATATCTGAAGTTTTCCGATTGATAAGCTTTATAAAAATCACAGTTGTAGCTTTCGAAGTTTATAACGAACTATTAATAGACACACCCTTTGGCGCGTTGCGTTGGTTATATTTATAGCCGTGGAAAGGATTTCTAGAAAATTCAGATTACGTAACAATGCAGGTTAAAGCGTTTACGTACACACACATATTGTTGATTCTTACTCTCGAGAATCTTCTACAACTTTGGAGAATAGGCGGGAGTTTCGCAATACATATTTAACTGTATAGGCTATGCATGTTTCTAAATATAAATTTAATCTAAACAAACGTTGATATAATAACAAATTCGTTACAAGTATATATATAGTATTAAATACCGCAACAATAGCTTTAGTAATGAAACTTCACTGTGTTAACTGAACTTCTTTGAACTATTGCAACAATAAATCCGAGGGAATTAAACAAGTATTTGAATTATATCTTATGCAAAAGAAGAAACTACGGGCCAGATTCCCGACTTCCACCATTTTTATTTTACTTTTTTTTATAAAGAAAATTCACAAATACAGTCTTGACCAAAACGTTTGCTTATTTTGTAACAAATAAAATCATTATTATTAAGATGCAATACAAATACACTAAGCATTGTTAAACTGAGAAATGTATGTTATATTAAACATCAACGTATGTAATTTGTATAATTAGACAGGTTATATGGGCTTCATGAACGATTTATTAAAACTGTTTGTTTGTTTGTTTTAATTATGCACAAAGCTACACAAGGGCTATCTGTGCTCTGCCCACCACGAGTATCGAAACCCGGTTTCTAGCGTTGTAAGTCCGCAGACATACCGCTGTGCCAGTGGGGGGCTATTAGAATAATAAACAATTGTATCAGACACCTGTAGAAAGATGTGTAATTCAACATTTCACCTATCACAACAAAACCTTACTAAAAACATATATAATGACAAAATATAACAACAAGTTATTATAAATAGCACCAGTAACTGTATATTAGTTCATAGTAAATATTCAGTACTTGATTGGCCCTCATCGTACTCTAATAACCACCGCAAAGTGACGTGGTATGCTGTCGATGAGGTTATTGTTGTAATTCACTATCATTTCATCCCAACTTGTCACTAGAAGTCGCTGCAACTCAGCTACAGTAACTGTTTTAGGGTCGTTGTTGGCAGTTTTCCGGCTCAGTTCTACATAACAGTTCTGAATGGAATTGCAATTGAAGACTTTGCTGGTCATGGCAATCTTGTAATGTCTTACTGATCGAAATAATCCCAAACAATACACGTACTGTAGGCAGTGGCATTGTCATCGCGAAACACAAAGTTATTGCCAAACCTTGCCCTAATACGTGGCAGAAATATTGTCCCCGTGTGATGCCTTTAGGAGGCGCCATTGAAGTTTTCCTGGATGATACCAAGAGCAATTTTTCTATCATGATAAATAGCTACTAGAACATGTATTGCACCACTTCTTGTGTGTTACCTGTGAGAAATACAGTATTCCCTCATCTGTTCTCCAGACAAACAACGAATACGAATCTTACCATCAGCTTTAACAAGCCTGAAACAGGACCTAACTGAAACGATGACATGTCGCCAATGTCCTAACTGTAAGTCTAGATGTTATCTTACCCAAAATAATACGGTGAGGCAGTGAATTCTGGTTACTAACCTTGTTTGGTCAGTCTCCCATTCACTTTCTCCTAGATACGCTGGAATGAATGTGTTCATGCCATTCCTGTCGTAAGGTGTTGCAAGACCTTGACGTGTTAACTTGATCAAAACATGGTCATCTCGGGCAGTAGTTTTTTCGGCGTCTACCAGTAGACTTTCCTGGAACAGCGTTTCCTGTAATCCAATGACGTTTTAGGATTCTGGATACAGTAAACTGGGGGGTACCCTACTGTTCTGACATTGTCCGTTTACTTAATACAATTTCTGAATGGTTGAGCAATTTGACGCTCTATAACTTTTGGCACGTAACTAAGCATAACTCTACATCAAGTACAGATAAATTGTTTGAACAAAGCGTTGATAACTTTCAAAAAAAGATTATACCAAAATCACACCCTTTTATACAAAACAGGTGTGTATGTGTGTGTTGATTAACAAATGCTCAAAACAGCTTATACACACCAGAATAACAACTCGAACATCTTTTTCCGATGATACGCTACCTTCTCTGTTACTACTCGGACATTTACTCAATAACTACTCCATGCATGTAGACAATAACATCAACATGAAACGGTATGCAAACATTTTGGCCAAGGCTGTGTAAGAAATAAGAAGACCAAAGGTATCCGCGAATAAATTACGTTTTCGCGGTTTAATGAAAAATACACCAAAACTTCCCATTATTTCGGAAGCAGATCCAGAAACTAAAGTTGGAGTTGATAGCTTTGAAGTTTTAATCTTGTTATTATTGATGTATACATGATATTTACTTGGCTCAGCAATTAATCTTTTAATCTTACCTGAATTGTAAGCATGTGTAACAAATTTCCGGAACCTTCTGAATCGTCAAAAAATTTATTTCTCGTTTGTATGTTTTTAACTTCTTTTTTAAGTTTTATTTTCACTATTATTTAAGCTGTTATCTTTCATTTTGTTTTAGTTGGTTTCAAACCGAAAGTCTACTGCTGTTCAGTTTAATATTTAGTTACTTCCTGTATGTTGCTTTTCCTTTATGAAATAGTTCCATACACTATATTTTATGTTTTTATTTCAGGCAGAACTCTGTCCTACTTAGTTAAGGTTTCCACGAATATTTACTTGATTTTTTTCAGTTTTTATTTCATGTATGTACAACTAGATTCTTCTGCTGATTAAATATCGACAAATTCTTTCTTCTTCACTCGCAGTCTTATTTATCAATAAACCTACTTCACATTCATTACATATTTCAGTAAGTGGTTGTTTTCACATTATACGTTTCAGTAAGTGGTTGTTTTCACATTATACGTTTCAGTAAGTGGTTGTTTTCACATTATACATTTTAGTAAGTGGTTGTTTTCACATTACATACTTCAATAAGGTTGTTTGCACATTATATATCTTAATAAGTGTTTGTTTTCACATTACATACTTCAATAAGGTTGTTTGCACATTATATATCTCAATAAGTTTTTTTTCACATTACATACTTCAATAAGGTTGTTTGCACATTATATATCTCAATAAGTGTTTGTTTTCAACGAGTGTTCACAAAATGTCTATTTTTATAATGAATGGAAAGATACAAATGGAACATCACTAAATTCATTAAACTGACATATATTGACATACCACCCTGATTAATCACTTGTTTTCGGAAGTAGATAGTGTTATCCCTAGGATCTGGGTGGGGTTGGGGGCACAATTTTAAATAGATAAATCTAAGTATTAATATTCCTTAGAATATTCCATTTCCGATATTCACCGAGATGAGTCTAATTGTAAGTTTTAATACAGAAAAACATTTTAAATTTTTGAAGGAGGGCATGTAACTCCCCCCTTACAATATTAATTAACTGATTCTGCAATGATTGCATACTTTTGTTCGTCACGAACTGTCCACAAACTTTGTTTATCTCCCTTGTTCGGAGTAAATCAGCTTAAGCTTGATGATTAATGGAACAACTTCCCAAACTAGGCTATTATAACGTTTACTGCAGATGTGTGTACAACATAACATGTACTTCGCAGATCATTGGAGGATTGATTACTAGTACCCAAAGTTGAGTACAATGGGTGACCATTATAATGCACCAAGTCAGTTTTCTAACTAAGCAGGTTCCCAACACGCGATGACTAGTGGAGCCCATTACACAGTTACATCAACGTTTATAGTGGCGTAGTGTTTGTACGTAACCATTCGTCTTATTTAAACAGGTGACATTAAGAGCGAAGCGTTCAGACCTATCACACTGTCCATTTGCCCCAGGCAAAAGTACGCAACATGTCCTCTGCCTGGAAGAGCAACACAAGTCACATGCACACAAGTTGCTTCCATGACATATTCGTTAAACTGTTGTTTACCTCAAGATGCTAGAAAATGGAACTATTATTCATGCTTTTACTAACGAATCATACCGGTTAAGTCGTCGGACGCAGTTCCTTTGGATTTTTATGTGTTTGGACTGTATAAAATGCTGGGAATCCGCCATCCTTGTATCCTAGATGGTTTATTGAAGGTCTGTAAAGGGGGAGGGTGTGATTTGGACACGAAAGCCGTACGATGGAGCCTTTTGCAATGAAAACTACGCTGCAGGGGTATTTTAAAGAAGCACAGTCGTCAGACAGAGCATGACTGGACGTAGCAAAATCGACTGCAACGGCATTTTATTACATCGTGTCCGATCTCTGTATAATAATAATAATAATAAGCGTTGCACGCTAAAGATATTTAAGAAAGTTTTTGAATAATTCTGATTGGAATAAAATCTTTCTCTTTTGAAACACAAAAACCATTGCAGAATATGAAATTATAGTTTTTCTTTTTTTTTCAATTTAAAACAAAATAACAGATCTGTATTGTCCTAAAATCATACTCCATTTAGAGATTTCCAATTTGAATAATCTTTAAAATTTCCTAATCTTAATAACACTATTTCAGAATTTACTTTATTATATGTGGTTTTTCAAATAAACAGAAACCACATTTTAAATTGTTTATCGTGTAAAACAGGAGACGAATGTTATGAAGGCCATGTATATTAAGAACTGAATGACAAGTATTGTTTTTTATGGTCCTGTAGGTATCTACGTTTGCTCCTAGCAAGAATAAAACAGGAAACGAATGTTATGAAGGCTATGCCTTTTGTAAGAACTTAATGACAAGTATTGTTTCTTAAGGCCCTGTAGGAAACTAAGTTTGCTCTTATTAAGAACAAAACAAGAGACGAATGCCATGAAGGTCATGCTTATTGTGAGAACTGAATAAAAAGTATTGTTTCTTAAGGAACTACAGAGAATCAAGTGTGATCCTAGTAAAAAACAACTGAAGTTTAAGTAAACTGTTTTAACTTTATTATACTGAGTTAAGGCATGAATCAGCTTTGCTATTTAGACCACAAGCTGTAATAGTTTATAGCACGTAATGGAATGATTTTGAAGCATACGTTTTTCAGCCAGTCTTTTACAAGTTTCTATAGACAAACACTTTAAAGGATATCTTTCGACCGTAATTTAAAACAGTTTACTGAAATTCCGAGCTCATTAGACCTTTTAAAGCTGCATGAGAAAATACCAAGCTTAATTAGGCAAATATAAACTGAAAATATTTTTGACTTATTCTATTCAATCTTAGATTCTTGCTGATGATGATATTTCGAATAAAATTCTCGCTGGAAATGTTTAAGGATTTGTTTGTTTGAACTTAAGCTCAAAACTACACAATGGGCTATCTGTGGTCTGCCCACCACGGATATCGAAACCCAGTTTCTAACAATGTAAGTACATACCGCTGTGCCACTGGAGAGCACGTTTAAGGATCACCTACTTTAATGTTTAACTAAACTACTTTTTTATCTTAGTATGGCAACCCAGATCAATAATTTGATGAAAACTTATTACAACGACATTTTGACCATCCTTCTGTGGCCAATACTAGTATTAATCCAGAAGTCTAACATGATGGGATGCATAAACAATAGTTCATTCATATTTAAAGGCCAATATATGTTAATGTGACAGATGTTAAATACATCAATATTCGCCTAGAAATGTAATACGATTTGCTACGTTAATCGCCATGTATTTATGTGCACGCCACTGCGTGATTTACTCTGTCCGATGAAATATATCAACATACATTAGTCCAGAAAGCTGATATGGTTGAATACATCAAGCCTATCATAATTATGTTTGTAAATCATTACGTGCTTTATCCCACGAAGAGTTAACATCGCTTCTAAAGTTGTACGTAATATACATATACATACATACATACATATATATATAGTTGAATATTTACAATCATAAATATAAGTAAAACGTGGACGTTTATCTGGAGATGGATCGCTGTGGATAACGTGTAATCGTAGAAATAGCAGTAAAGGACACATGTAACATACAAGCTATTTTAACGTTGCAGTAACCATTTCTGGACACTAATTTATTAGTTTTTTAATTTCACATAAAACTAATTGATAGTTATCTACGCTAACCTTTCCTAATTTTGAAGTAATAAACTAGAAGGAAAACAGCCAGCCAACATCACCCAACGCCAACTCTTGGGCTACTCTTTTATCAACGAAAAGTGGGATGGACTGTCACATTATAAAGCCTCCATGGCTAAAGGGGGAGCATGTTCGTTAACGGGATTCGAGCACTAGACCCGCAGATTGCGTGTGAGCACCAGACCGTGCCAAGTCCTCTAGACGCTAAACTTTGCTTCATAGTTTAACACGTAAAATCTACTCACTTTTTGTTGACTCAGTTTCTAAAGTTTACTATGCAACTTAATTTGTTACTGATGTTACGTAAATGTAAATGAACATTCAGTTTACTGCAGCACAATTGTTTATGGTAGGAGTCTAATTAATTTTATTCCCAGTTTATTGCTGTGGCGTTTATTATCTATATTATCATATGCATTTAAGAAAAAAGTTAGCATCAGTAGTTACGGAAACAAATTATTTACAGGAGGAACCATCTTCACTCTTCAGTTCTTGTAGTAAAATATTTTCATTAATAGAGATTTAGTATAGCACAAATGGGTGAAACTGAAACAGTTTCGTGGTTCATATTCAGGCCTTAGATGTCTGAAAATGACTGAAAACTGGAGTGAATAAGAGTAATGTATACATAACACACTATATTAGTTCAGACGAATTAGTTTAATTGCTACGACGTGTAGCTAGATAACTGTAGGCTAGCTTTTAAATTTTTCCCTAACCATATTAGTGATAAGATAATATGGCAGTGACGTAGCAAGAGGGGGGCAATTCCCCCGGGCGCAAATGTGAAGGGGCGCAAAATTTCCTCCGGCCTATAATGCCTATTAATTAATAATTATGCCCTCCCCTAGGATATAGCGCAACTACCCTACGTTAAGTAAATACGACACAGTGGTTACGTTATATGTGTGTATTACGCTTGCAGTTTTAACTTTTAAAAGCCGCCCACTGAAATACAGTGAGACCGAATTGACGTACAGAAGTAAATTACACTATTCCATCATTCATCTGTAGATCAAATACAAGTCCTAGAGTACAACATTCAAGTAAGTGTATGTTCAACAAAAAGATAATACGAGATTGATGTAACATATTAACTGGTGTGCAAGATTGGCAATATATGCAACAAACAAGGCCTAGATCTAGATCTAGTTAACATTATAGGCCTATTGTAGTAGTTTGTAATTGCATTGTCTGATTGTAAATCATGTCTTACACCAACTAATGTACTAGACTTTAGGTCTAATTGCAGTTGTAGCTTCATTTCTAGACCCTAGGTCCATCATCATACAAATTGTAGCTTATATTATAGGCATATTTAGACCTATACTAACTATTAAACTAAGCATTGCACTGGGAGAGATCAAATGACTAAGTTCATAGATCTAGAGGTAACATTTGTTCTAAAAGTTAGGCCTAATAAATCTAAATCTAGAATTGATGAGGCAAGATTATATCTAGATCTGGGTAGATTCAATACACTGTGCTTTCAATCTATGCACCCAAATCTAAGGTCTAGTTTAGATGTATAAAGCTAAATTTCTGTCATTATTATTACATCTAGATCCAAACCTAAGACTAAACAGATGGAAATAACAGGTCTAACATTAATGTTAGATCTAGATGTACTAGCGACTTAATCTAGGAACTGTAATCTAGCACCACTAATTAGTTAGCTTTTATTTAAGTTTTCTCATTCTATCAAAACCTTTAATATTAAATATAGCCTTTGAGCCTCTAGGCTTATATTATGTTATGATTACATCCTTCTCCACAGTGTGTGTAATTTTCATTCAAGCAATTTCAGACTTGTCTCCTGTGGAAACGTTATGTTAAACTTATATTAAAGTTTTTCTTCATTACCCATTTAAGCTGACTCCAACCATTATTACACCCATACTCATGTTAATTAATGTGACATAACAGTAATAAAATCAATTCAGATGAGTGTATATGCTGGTAAATCATGCTTATGAGCACCAGATAAATTACTGGCAGCTGCTAAATCGCATTTAAAAAATTCGATAGGTTTAACTACACAAACACTAACAAGGTTTTGTCATCATGTGCTGCCATCTATAGGCGAGATATGGCACTAAACTTCTCACTCGGTTATTTTCCGCAACTTTTACTAGTATTATTCCTATATTTCATGTCATAGGAGGAGTTGTGAAAACGCGAAGAACGCTAAACAAAACTAATTAAACGGGGGAAAAAATGTCCAAGATTTTCCCTACTGCCTTTGGATAAATACTTTGTGTTTTCATTCGATTCGCATCTTTTCATGGAGTTAGGCCAGTTCAGGGGATTTCCATCTTTTATTAGACACCATTTAATTAATGTGTTTAACTTTTAAGTCATCAAACTATCGTAGGTATAGTTTTGTTTTTGATTTGTTTCTTTTAAATTTAGTATCCATGGTGTAAGGATAAATTGGTATAAGAGTTATTATTACCTCAATATCTAGGCTTAAGGATTATCAAACTGGAGGAAACTCTTCGTAAGATTTGACTTCTGTTTATTGTTTACTTAACCACAGTTTGAGCTATCTGCGCTGTTCTCGGCACAGGGACTGAACACTAAATTTAAACGTTCTAAGCCCTATAGATTACCGTTGAGCCGCTGGAAAGTATCTCAAAAGCGAGAAAAATGATCTGTTAATCAAACCGCAACTGAGAATCCAAAACATTTATATATATATCTCAATCTCATCTCCTGTTTGGTGTTTTAGTGTTGTTGTTCAGATGATGAAGGCTGTTTTACTTTGCCACGTGTGTTGTTGTTCAGATGATGAAGGCTGTTTACTTTGCCACGTGTGTTGTTGTTCAGATGATGAAGACTATTTACTTGCCACGTGTGTTGTTGTTCAGATGATGAAGGCTGTTTTACTTTGCCACGTGTGTTGTTGTTCAGATGATGAAGGCTGTTTTACTTTGCCACGTGTGCTGTTCTTCAGATGATGAAGACTGTTTTACTTTGCCACGTGTGCTGTTCTT
>NW_013666809.1:220954-242559 GCF_000517525.1 Limulus polyphemus
AAGCAAACGTCAACATCTTATCTTTCTCCTGAAATCCAAAATGAGTTTATAAATCTCATGGCTTCACATGTGCGAAATTATTGTTTGTTAGCAATTCGTAGAAACAAATACTATGGTATTCTGTTTGATTCCACACCTGATTTAGCCCATCGTGAGCAATTGGCCCAAGTAATTTGGTTTGTTGACATTGACTTTAAGACAAGAAAAGTAGAAGTCAAAGCATCATTTATTGACTTTATATAGATAAAGGAAAGAGACGCTGGCAATACTGAGAAAACAATAAGCACAAAATTAGAAGCGGATGGAATTTTATTGAGTGATTGTTGTTCACAATGTTATGATAATGCTGCTGTCACGTCAGGTCATCCGTCAGGCATTCAACAAAGAATTCTGAACAAAAATCGAAAAGCAGTGTTTATAAATTGTGACAACCATAGTTTGAACTTAGCATGTCTTCATGCTGCAAGTCAGGAAATAACGGTTATTACCTTTTTTGGTATAACTGAAGCCATTTATTATTTCTTTGCTCATTCAACAACTCGATGGGATGAACTGCAGCAGGAGCTTAAGATCTCTGTCAAGCGTGAATCAAAAACAAGCTGGAGTGCAAGAGAAAAGGCAGTAAAAGTTGTACATGAAAAACTGGATGAATTGCTAGGACTGTTAGAGCTATTAGGTGAGAATGGCAATACGGCTGAAACAAAATGTGGTGCTCATAATATCCTGCAATGCAGGCTTACATTTGATTTTCTTGTACTTTTGAATTTTTGGGGAAATCTTCTATCATCTATCAATCGAGTGCAGAAACGTCTTCAGGACCCAAACTGAATTTTAGAGAAGCAGCTGCTGATCTTGATTCTTTGAAAGAGAAATTGATAGAATCGCGTGAAAAGTCCTGTCAAGAAGCACTTAAAATGGGCAGGAATCAATGTAAAACATGGGGATTGACCATTGAAAAAAAAAAATACGTCGTAAATGAATGCCAAGTGAAAATGCAGCTGATGCTGGATTGACTGCTGAACAAGAAATTTATCGCATCATGAAGGATGTTATTGATCGCCTGATTACAGAAATGACAGGAAGATTTTCTCGTTTACTAGATTTAGATTAACGGTTTGGATTTCTATTAGATGTGCAAAATATTGTTTCTAGAGATGTTCTGACTTAGCAAAGAGCTATCCAGGTGATATTGATGAACCAGAATTGTACAGAGAAATTAAAGACTGTAGAATGTTGATAAGTAATAGAACACAAACCGATTTTCCTGAATCAATGGTTGCAACTGATTTGCTAACATTTATAATTTCATATGGTGAAGATGTTTTCCCAAATTTAAGAATTGCATTGCAGATTTTGTTAACAATTGGGGTTTATATTGCTAGTTGTGAAAGGTCCTTCAGCAAGATGAAATTAATTTTTACATACTTGAGAACCTCAATGACTCATGAACGACTTAGTAACTTGGCAATATTAAATATTGAAAAAGACGTACTTAATACCTTAAATTTTGATAGTTTAATTGATACATTTGCAGCAGCAAAAGCACGAAAGGTTCATATAATGTAATCACGAATACCAGAATTCTACCTGTACAAGATCTAGTTAAGTATATGTACAGTTCTGTAAACTAATAAAATTTGTTATTTGTAAACTTAAGTAGTATTTTATCAATCTGTTTTATAATCCATGTACACCACAAGTGACTAGCTTCTCATATAAAACATAAGTTTCAAAACTAGGGATATAACATAAATTTATTCTGCATGCTTGAAAGATTACTCTAGTTATGTGACTTTGAACAATACTGGATGACATAAATATAAAAATGGTTTACAAATTACGTAAGTACACCTAGTAGGCTATACTTCATCAGTTCTAGGTTTACAGTTGTGATATCGTGAGATGTTATATTGTGACTTTATTCTAGGCCTGTGTAAGGCGGTAATGAATTATTTATGTTATTGTCATTAAGTGGGTAATGAGTCACAAAACAAATAATCAAAACATTTCAGAGGTGGGGCGCCAAAAGTGTCTTTGCCCCCGGGTGCTGAGAACCCTTGCTACGCCACTGTAATATGGTCATACCTAAGATAAATATGGGATCTATATCAACGCTTACCGATTAATTAATTAGATAGTATGTCTTCCATCTTGTTTGAGTTTACTGATTCTGTAATGTATCTATACTAAATATGGCACCTATATGTAGTCATAAGATATATACAACTATTTTAAACAAGTATTAGAGTTGGAAACCAATGTATTGTCAAGATTTAAGACATATAATAGAAGAGAACTACTCGTTCACTGACTGAATTATACTCAAAAGTAGAGCCGAATAAGATAAGCAAGGTTACATTTTTACTGTAGCCAATAAATCTAATACATTGTAAGTTTTACCAGAATTCTGTATGTATACATACTGAACAAAAAACTTTGAAATTTGTTTTGCAATTGACTTTCTTGATAAACATTTGTGAAAAAAAGAGGTTATAATCATGTTTCAAGCGTTTTCTTAAAGAAAGTATGTTGATGATATTAATAAATCCCGTGTTTGACATAATGTGCGTTTTGTGAGAGTAAAGGCATTTAGTACACGCAAGTAATAATAACGTTTGTCCTGTTGTTTTACATGTTCAGCTCGTATATTTATCTCTTTGCAAGTATTACTTTGTACTAGTAACAGTATAAACTTAAAACAATAATTAGACCAAACAGTGGAACTGTACCAATTACAGCAAGTACGTGACCAATTACTTATTTACATTTTAAGCCACGGCACAAGAATGTGGTTTTCCCTTTCTCGTTGTTTGTTGGGAGATTTCAGTCACCTGAAGACATTTGTTGAAATTATCCACTAATTTGTTTTTTGCAAAATAGTTTAACGAACATAAATCACAACTTATTTTATTTCTTATACATAAACCTGAAAAAAGAACACAAACATATAGTGCTGCTATTCTTTATTCGTGGATAGTTTCAATCTTCTACTGCACAAAGATTTTGTAACAGTAATCTCACCCACCATTAACTCTACTTGTACAATACATTTAGATAATGTTTAGGAAATGTGAACAAACATTATAAGAGTGAAACTTTTTTTTTTCTATAAATGATCGAACATTTTTTTTACAGCCGGAAAAGTCAGCAAATATTATGACATTATTTTGATTCTGGGTGCATACCTTCAAACGAAAGAAATATTGATCTGTTAGAACGCGTGTTTCCACATTTTTAAAGACTAACAAATGCACAAACAAATACATTCAACTTCGTAAGATAATGATAAATGATTACTTTGTAAAATAGGAGTCCAACAATTGGGGAATGTTCAGGACAAGTAATTGCTATAGAAGTAGACCCTGAATTTCCCCCCTCCTCAAGTAGAAACTGTAAATAACTGAAGAGTCACACCTTTAACTCCCATGTCAACGAGAAGTATATTGTTGGTTTAGAGTGACAAGAGTCAGATGTAGTAGAGAAGATTTTGATACAAATAACTGAAGAGTCACACCTTTAACTCCCATGTCAACGAGAAGTATATTGTTGATTTAGAGCGACAAGAGTCACACCTTTAACTCCCATGTCAACGAGAAGTATATTGTTGATTTAGAGCGACAAGAGTCACACCTTTAACTCCCATGTCAACGAGAAGTATATTGTTGGTTTAGAGCGACAAGAGTCACACCTTTAACTCCCATGTCAACGAGAAGTATATTGTTGGTTTAGAGTGACAAGAGTCAGATGTAGTAGAGAAGATTTTGATACAAATAACTGAAGAGTCATATCTTTAACTCCCATGTCAACGAGAAGTATATTGTTGATTTAGAGCGACAAGAGTCACACCTTTAACTCCCATGTCAACGAGAAGTATATTGTTGGTTTAGAGTGACAAGAGTCAGATGTAGTAAAGAAGATTTTGATACAAATCATGCCCGATACGTTTACTGTCTGCAAAAACAAAAAAGTTTCCGAGGTGCTGATTTGAAGGAGAGATGTATTAAGTCGTCATGAAATAAATATAAGGTATTTTTTTCTGTTTCATGCACCGCTTTCTAGTAGAAAAAAATTTTAATGTCGTTTTTAATGCTGATGTCTGAAACTGATGATCTCGTCGAGCAAATATTTAACAATATTTCCGAATTTTCACATTGAATTTGTTACATTGTCGTTAGATACTTTTATTGTCTTTATGTTTTGCAATTCCTTTAAGTACATATGTATATATGTAATGTTAAAAGTACTTCCTTTGTTTATTAAACAAAAGAAAAAAAAATATTAAAAATATTGCTTTTCATTTCTCCAAATTTTAATTTATATTTCTGAAATTACATAAAAAGTACATTGAAAAATATTTTTTTATTTCTATTTGAACGCGGTGCATGAAACTCAAAAAGATCCAATATAAATTCCCAAAATATAAAATGTAAACTTAATTAATCACGACTATGAAAACTAGAAGCTGGAAGTTCGACAAAGTTAGAGAAAATAGGATAAACGCCAAACCTAGAATATGATAACACGAAAAGCTCTTTGAAATATAAAAACAAGAGAGAATCCTCTTGTAATTAGATCCGAAATCGGTCAAGAGATGACGGAGCTATGAACTAAAAGTTTATACTTAAAATAAAATAAATAAAAAAAACTCAGAGCCGTTCTATGAGCCCTTCATCCACGGCTGATAATGTAAGCATAAATGAAAAACACTTACTGCTTGTGAAGAGTTTGTCTCTTAAGAGTATAAAAATGCACATTTTGAGAATGGGTTTTGCTTTTATTTCATTATAATCACTGTTTTCGGGATGAATATTAAAATCTATTGGCATCTTTGAGAAGAGAAATGGCTTATTTTAGTACACTAATAAAACTGTTTTAGCATGTGTAAAGAAAGTTTTGAGTGTGTACTAATGGCTGGTTTAATTAGTCCGAGCCCAAAGAACACAGTAATGTATGTTTTTGTACCATCTTATGACTCCTTCAAAGTAAGAATAATCCACACCCTAAGTAGTAATGACGAAAAATAGCATTATAAGCCCAGTAGTAAAACCCAAAATAAACAATTAGTTTTTTGTTTTTTTTAGGTTTGTGCAAATTACTCGAGGGTTATCTGCGCCAGCCGTCCCTAATTTAGCAGTGATATACTAGCGGGGAAGGCATCTAGTCAACGCCACCCACCGCCAACTCTTGGGCTACTCTTTTACCAACGGATAGTGGGATTGACTGTTACGTTATAACGCCCCCACGACTGACAGGGCAAGCATATTCGGTGACGGAAATTCAAACCCGCGACCCGCAGTTTGCAAATCGAGCGCCCTAACCATCAGGCCTTGCAAAATGTACGAAAGCTAGAAGATTATCATTTGTTCGCATCAAGTTATTACAACAGTACTATTCTTACCTAGGATTTTAATGTATATTACTTCCCCATTATGCCAAACAAAATAAACCTGTAAATATGCATTATAACAGCCATCTTATTTTTAAATTGGTTTCATAAATATTACTGGTTATAATCTTTAAAATAATGGTAAATATTTATTATGATAATTTCAAACATTATTTTTGCATTGTCAATTTAATATATTGATTTAAAGATAATCTAAATCTTGTATGACACATAATTAGGATTACGACCGAAAACTTCGATATTAGCGAAAGATACTCAACTGATAACGCAGGCCTACGAATTTAAACTTCATTAAAATTGTTTTGGTTTTAATAACGGATTTTCCATAATTCAGCTACCCAGGTTTCGAAAATAATATTCTTTTTTTTCTATCACGTAAATTTTTTTTACAGATCGGGAAGAAAAAAAGAACTCTTACTTAGATCAAATTATTATTTCGTTTACCACAATGAGCATTTTTTATTAGTATGACACTCACGTCGTGATTGGCCTAGACTCTAGAGAAAGCCAGTGGTTGTCAAAATTTTAGGCACAGTAAAATGTGACTCGATTTCAATGAAAATTATTCACTTATGTAAAAGTATATATGACGTTTTGTGAAAACTCTGTACGTGATGAAGGAATTACTGTAGAACATGTTAGCATTTCAAGACAATAAAACCATCGCAGGCCTGTGAATTCCAATGTGTTCTTACAATTGTAAGTTGTAGTTTTTTATATTCATTACTTAAGAACGTTAAGTTCTTCTTGTCAGTTTTCTAGAATTGGCTTGATATTTATTAATTTACAGTTTACTTTTTAGTTTTGATCCAAATAAGCAGTAAGCTTACTTTTAATCAAAATATAGTATTGTTGTTATGATTGTTACCTGTAGTGCACAAAGTTATCTAGACTTTTAAACATTGTTATAATACTGTTTAACATTTTGTATTAAAATTATCTTATATTATCTCACGCAAGATGAAGTATTATAATGATTAATGAAAACAATATTTCAATCAATTAATGTTGCTTCTAAAATGATTTTAATAAGACTTATCAGACGAAGGCTTACAGCTCTTTAGATAACACAGAATACGCCTTTATTTATTTAATGAAATGGGAATTTAAAACTTTATTACAGTGGACCCATTCTAATTTAAAGTTTTCGCTTTCATGTGCGGTAGAATAAGATTTGAGTGTTTATATTCTTAAACATACTACACATCGCGTATTATTTATTACACATCAGTAGAAGTTGCTTATTTATATTCTTCTCTGAGGTAGCTCAGCGTGTTAATCGTTATGTAAATATTTCACCTCTTCTTCTAAAGATTACATAAATAATAATTATTACTTGCGAAAAGAAAGTTAACACCATTCGATCAGTTTCTTCAAAATGTTAGGCTTTTGGGCAAATAGCCCCCCCCGCACCCCAGTGGTATGTCTGCGGACTTACAACGCTAGAAACCGGGTTTTGATACCTGTTGTGGGTTACCTGCGTAACTTTGTGCTTACAAACAAACAAAATTTAGATGAATAAATGAGAACGGTAATATTACATTTCACATCTGACCACTAGAATTTTGTATTTTCCAGAAAATGAAAAGAGGGTACTATTTTTAAAAGAACATGTCTTACACTCGTGGTGACATTTTTTATTATTATTAATAAAGCGCAAAGTTACAAAATAGGCTCTCTATGCAAGAATCGATCCACAAATTTCAGCTTTCTAAGTGCTGAGCCAACGGGTAGTGTGCTACAACAGTTGTTGTTGTTTGTTATTAAGCACAAAGCTACACAAAGGGCTATTTGTGCTCTGCCCACCACGCGTATCGAAACCCAGTTTCTAGCAATATGTCTGTAGACGTGCCGCTGTGCCATTGAGAGACATGCTACAAAGGAACGACAATTTTCGGAAACATTTCTCTCCTTTAAAAAGAACATTTAAATGAGTGACTGTACAACTCAAACATTCTATTCTTTAAATAGTACTGTTTCAGAAAATATTTTTCATCGACAAGATAACGTCATCTCGCGACAAGCAAATTAAACGATTAAAAAAAAGAAGAAAACACGCCGCTTGTATACCTTTTACGGTGCGTTTAAATGGATAATAGCTTTAATAGTTTCAGAATATACATATTTTTTTAATATAAGAGAAATCCTTGCAGTTTGTTATTGTAATTTGTTTGTTATTTTAAAGTGTTTATGATACAAAAAAATGTATGATAAACATATTTTTATAAATATATAAGTATTAGTCACTTATGTGGTTAAATATTACAAAATGCTGTTAAATGTTAAAAAGCCTAACTCATTGGTTAGCGTATTTAGTTTGTCACTAAACACTTCTGAAGTTGTTTCAGGATAGAATTTTTATTTGAGTTTCATATCATATTTAGCAATTATGTTTTTTATTATGCTCTTGTTATTTTATATAACAATATCATAAGTTATAGGCAGATTTTAATGCATAATGACGAATAATGTAATTTTAGCTACTAGATACTGTGACAATAAAGTAGTTATAAAATAATGTCAAACTATCTGAAAAATAACTTGTATATGTGATATTATAAGAAACAAGAGGGAACCCTCAATAGCAGCGGCACTTGAAATTCTTTTAGGCAGGATGACATCTTTTTTTCCTCTTTTGTTAGCTGTACTTTAGTGCGCCAGTAATACCAAGCGTGTAGCGCGCGTATACTCCATTCGATTTTATTACCCATCAGGATCTTTACCGCCTACGCCCAAGTCTAAATTATTTTAAGCAGGGTTAGAGTAACTTAATCTATAAGACCTTGGGCGTGGTGAAATACATCACTCGAAGGGGTTTGAATCTCCCGAGTTCAAAACTGTAATTAGATTTGAAATAGCTCGAGAAATGACGGAGCTATGTGCTAAAAGTTTGTACTTGAAAATCTCAGAGCCATTCTATGAGCCGCTATACCGTGTCTAAAAACATAATTTCACATACAGCAGAAACATTACCTCAAGTCGTGGAAAAGAGAAATGTTGGGAAAAGTTACAACACATGTCTGTAACGAAAATTAGCTTTTTTAGATATGTCTCGGGGGGTATGCTCTTCGCCAGGCTTAGCTACTACTAGTTAGGATAATTAGTGGCTCAATCCAAATTAAGGTAATGTATTAACTTAACATAAAAGGGTTAGTTTTACTTTTGGTAGCCAAGCCTGACAAAGAGCCCGAAGCGTAGCTAATAAAACTAGTTTACGTTAAACATGTATGTTGTAACTTTTTCTAATAGTTCTGTTCACGTACTATTATCCACCCAGAGATAGAGTTGCATTAAAACATGTTTTAACCCGAGTGGCTCGTCTATGATGTAAAAGGAGGCTACATTTATAAGACAGGGTTTAGGTTATCAAACCAAAGAAATACCATTAGGCCTCTTATAATGCTGAAGTGTATATAATATCTATAGGGTTTTGAGTCCGTTTTACTAATCAACTTAGGTTACTATATGGTGAAATAAAACGAACGCAAAAAAAAAAAACATAGATTCACCAATTATCCTAACGAGATCTTAAGTTTTGTTGGTGCATCGCTAGCTGTTTAAGTTCGGTGGTGAATATATTCTTAAGTCTGTAGTTCTTAACCAAGTTTAAAATAATCTAGATTCTAGAGCACAGCTTAACGTCCCCTTTTCCAGGGGGGGGGGGGGGAGGAGGCAAAGTAGTGTGAAATTGGAAATTGAATAAAAAATTCATGTACATATGCTGAATGAATATAAAAAGAATTATGTTTCATACTTCCCTCTTGCCCCCCCCCCTCGGAAGCCCAAAGTAGCTTAGCCTATACTATTGAAAAATCATGATGTTAATATTCAATTTGTAATAACATTGGAAAGTTTTATAGTTTTGTTTATTTTTTTAGTTTTGTTCATTATTAATGAGGTTACTTACCGTTTGTAAGCTGGTGAAACTTGTTTACTATAGTTACAAGCTCACTTACCTATCCAAGTCTCTGAAAGATGACTATTTAAAATGTGTATTGGTACAATAGGGTAGAAGAATAGGAAAAATATAGTCGTATTACTCCTTATAAATAAGATTATAGGTTACTTTAGGATTCTCGTTTTATAACTTTTACAAACATTTTTTTTCAATTTTAACTTCGTTTGTTGCCCACGAAAAATTATTATTCAGCTCAGACTTCCGTCGTTAGGATTGAAACCACTGGAGTTGAGAAGACTAAACCAGTAAGAGCTTCCCAGTCGATAGTCGCCCTCCGCATGCATGTAGTTGTCCCCTGTAGAAAATAATATTTGCTTTATATACCAGTAAAATGATCAATATTTAATAAACATGAACAACCTTTAAAGTTTAAGCCATTAGTTATAATAATGCTACGATATAAACGTACTTACCACCCTGTATCTTGTTTATGTAGAGATGTACAAGCTTCACAGGATTATAATGTATACGCTGCCTTTTCTCGTGAAAAGTAAGATTCAAACAAAACATTTCTATGCTATTGCAAAACTGAAAATAAAGCAATAAACTGACACGTGTTACTATAAAAAATATATTTGTTACTTAAGTTTTAAACACGCGACCAATAATTGTTAAATTCTCATTCAAAATGTCTCGACTTTGCTTCTTTAAAGTAAACGATTCGTTTTCTTGTTACAAGTTCGACTTAATATATCTTTAAAGTACTGAAAACAGTTCCAAGTTCATAAACTGACGGGTAACAACATGAAAATACACCTGCTACAAAAATCAATGCAAAATGTTCAGTATTTACCCACCGTTAACAAAAAAGTTTTTTTTTTTGTCTTAGTGAAATAAGCTTTCAACTTAAAGAAAGCTGAGAAGTCTAGTATTGTTGGTTTAAAGCAAAATTACCCAAACAACCTCTAGAGTCTCACGATTCATAATCTTTAATCTCCTCTCTATTGACAATATCAAAGATTAAGCTTCAGCAGCGACACCACACTCTGAAAACGAAGTAAAGCTACTGTGAACGTAATCTTGAGAATTTTAAACTAGATATACTTCCGCGGAGTCGCCGAAAGTATTTTGTTTCAAGAGTAAATAAAACCAAAATTAAAAGTAACAAATATTTTTATTTCTTGCTTTTGAAGGTCATATGTCATGCTCTGTAGTAGCCTACAGAGTGCACAATTTTTCTCCTGATTCATGACATGCGCCCGTTTTACTGACGTTCACGACAGTAAAATTGCATCGTTAATTGCTTCTTATGTAACGACATTCTTGTGTCTACTCACTGACAGACAGACAACACACTACCGTATTGTGGTGCGAGTGTTTAAAACAGGTAACACCTCTTTTGTTCATATGGATAGTTCTACTTAATGGCGAACCTCGTACTCCTCTTCACAAAACAACGACAAGTAATATGTGAATGTCAAATGAAAGCTTACTCTTGAGAGCTGCGTCTTTAAAACAAAACTATCTGGAAAAAAAGAAAGTTTCAGTGCGTTGGGTTTTTTTTTTTTTTCGTATGTGGCAAGTCTGCCGTACTAGTTTTTGTTTGTTTGATTCGAAACAGTTAACCGACAACTTTTAAGGGCTTGTATCTTTGTTCAACATTTCAAAAGTTACGCAATCAATAAAATCTCTACTAAATTCATTAGTTTTTAAAACACTCCTAGTGCTGCTTTAATTACAAAAAAGGCCCGGCATGGTCAGGTGGTTAGGGCGTTCGAGTTACAATCTGATGGTCGTGGGCTCGAATCCCCGTCCCACCAAACATGCTCACCATTTTAGCCGAGAGGGACGTTATAATGTTACGGTTAATCCCACTATTCGTTGGTAAAAGAATAGCACAAGAGTTGGCGATGGGTGATGTTGACTAGCTGCCTTCCCTCTAGTCTTTTATTGCTAAATTAGGGTCGGCTAGCGCAGATAGCCCTCCTGTAGCTTTGCGCGAAATTCAAACCAAACTAACAAAAAATAATATTTCACACTCTTCTAAGCAAGATTAATGAAGACTTTCACGAAACAGACAAAGCGATCACATAGTGCAGAAAAAGTTAATTTGTGATAAATACCAACTTTAATTACTTTAAGTTTAATTAGTTGTTAATTATGTACTCGTGAAACGAATGCTATCAACTTCTACAATTGCATCACACTATATCAATACACGGTGAGTTTGTCTCGAAGAGTATTGTTGGTATTACCCGCAGCCAAACTTAAATCAACAGCACCCGTAGTTTTTGTTTTTCCTTAATTTGTAAGCTTGTTTTTATTTCATTAACAAGTGTGGTTTACGGTATTTATTTTACTTTGCCTTATCTGGTTGAAAGTATTCGTTCTCGGATTCATATATTGCGTCCATGAGGTTCTTACCATTTTTTTGAGAGTGTGAAATGGCGGGCTTGACAAAATACACGTTATTCTGTTAAAATATTTTGAAGCTAGATATTAGATATCATCTGACGTCATGTTCTAAGACAAGGTGCTAGATCATTTCACGTTTCCCATTGGTTGAAAGAAAGTTCTGTAAATCAATTTAATGTATTTCCTTATAAATAAGATGCTTAAAATATTAGGACATTAATGCCAGTGATTCATAATAATGATAATATACTAGCCACATTAAACTAAGCTACCGTTTAATTATTCTTCCAAAGCTATAAGCTGTGTAAAACAGGTCAAGATTTTGTACTATGAGCATCAGTTACGTCTCCTGTGCAAATATCTGGTACGTTTTAAACAATAATCTCATTGTCGCATGGACTTCACAGTTTCCTCAAACTGAGTTTAAAAACTTTTATTTTCAAAATTTAATAGGCGCTCGACTAGCAATCTGTAGGTTGCGGAATCGAAACCCGTCGCCGAAAATATTCCCCTTTTTAACCTTGGGGACGTTATAATGTTACGGTCAATCCTACTATTTGTTGATCTAGTCTATCACTTCAAAATTAGGGATTGCTGGCACGAAGTTCAACAAAAAATACACCAAAATTTAATAAATAATAGGATTTGAGGTCTTTGTAGTTCAATTAAAAATATAAAACTATCAAATACGTCTTCAAATTAGGCTTCGCAAACTGACAGAGAAAGAAAGTGTTCTTGTAATTATGATTTATGTAGTCATTCATCATTTAGAATGAAAATTTAATATTTTACAATAGTATATATATATATAATTTCTACTTTTGTGATAGGAATTCAATGAACACTAATGTTTAATCAGAAATTCAAATAATATATTTTATAGAATTTGTAGATTTAATATCGATGTATTAACTAATTGTTTTATTATCTAAAAGTTCAAAAACCAAAACCAAGTGATTGTATTAGGGGAGAACATCATGAGATGACAATGTGTGTTTAAAACATCTGCTATACAAAGGAAAGAATTGAGTTAAATAAGATAGATATTTGTGATTAAATGTGATTTTCAAAATCTAAAGATATTTCAAGATACAATTAAAATTATAACAAGAACATTAACTTGGGCCTTGCAACACCAAGATCCGTGGTTTGATTCCCTGCGGTAGACACAGCAGATAGTCCTATGTGGCTTTGTTCTAAAAATAACCAACCAAACATTACTTTTTACAAGAAGGAGGCCTTTGTAGTTCCTCTCAGTTCAAACTATTTTATTGTTCTTACAGTGACTGTATGCCCTCATTTCAAATAGTTGAAACTAATTTGTTGTTCTTGCAGTGACTGTATGCCCTCATTACAAGTAGTTGAAACTAATTTATTGTTTTTTGCAGTGACTGTATGTCCTCATTACAAATAGTTGAAACTAATTTATTGTTCTTGCATAAGAACTTACTGAGCGCCAAGTAGTTCAAACAAATTTATTGTTCTTATAGTACTTGAGTGTCTTCATTAATTAAAGTATATTGTGTTTTTACAGTATTAAGTTCCCTCATTACAAGTACTTTCAACTATTCTTTTGTACTTACAGTACTTGATTACAAGTAGTTTAAACTACTTATTGTTATTACAGTATGTGATGTATCCTGACTGCAGGCCTTATGGTTAGGGCGGTTGACTCGCAATCTGCGGACCGAGGGAGCTTTATAACTTACAACAAATCTATAGTGTTGGCAATGGGTGGTGTTGGCTAGATGCCTTTCATTTAGTCTATAAATTCAAAACTAGGAACGAATAGAGCAGATAGCATTCGAGTAGCTTTGTGTGGAATTCAGTTAACGTACTGCCTGCATATTTTTCATAAAAAACATTATTTTACTTGGAAGTTATTTTTCTTGTATAAATTCTTCCTCATAGAGTTTTTATAACCACTTTTCTTGTTAAAACGGATTTATATTTAACGTCATTACTGTTCGACTGGAGAAAAGCCGGATAAAAGAGAAAAAAAAAGAAGTGATAAAAACAAAGTGTTAGCAAGGACTCAATGTTATAAAAACATTTGTACACATGGATGTCTTAGATATGTTACTTCACAATATCTTAAAGTTTTTGTTTGTTTTTTTACTCATAGACGTAAAATTACTTTCCATTTAGAAAGATTAATACGTTGTAATGTAGCAATGTGTTCATAGAAGTGAATCTTAGTAAAGTTCTGATACAAGGTGAAAACACTATATGTTTCACAACTTCTTATTTAACTAGTTCAAAGCGAATATCTTTTCCACGCCCCAGTTCTGGTATAAAACTGATTCCCACGACTTACCAAAGGTAGGTTTGTTTTAAATTTCGCACAAAGCTACAAGAGGGCTATCTGCACTAGCCGTCCCTAATTTATCAGTAAAAGACTAGAGGGCTACTCTTTTACCATCGAATAGTGGGATTGACCATCATACTGTAACGCCCCAACGGCTGAGAAGGGTGACCATGTTTGGTGGGACGGGTATTCGAACCCGCGACCCTCAGATTGCGAGACGAGCGCCTTATCCAAAGATAGGAACTTATCGTTTAGTTCTTACAGATTTCTCACGACTTACCAAAGATAGGAACTTATTGTTTAGTTCTCTAAAGGATAATTGTTTTATAGTATTCACGCAAAGCTTGATAAGGGACTATAAGTGCATGAGGGCGAAGAAGGATACCCGTATCCCTGAACACCCCAGTTAGGAAAGTTCGTTTCCCATAACAACTAAACCCCTGCCACGTTAAAAATAAAAACACTCCATAATTTTTAACTGATAGATTAGAGGAAAGACAGCGCCAATTCTTGGGGTACCCTTGAAAGAGTGAATAGTGAGATTTGACCGTTACTCTTATAGCCCGCCCTCGGCCCCAAAGTGCGAAATTCGTTTTGCGGCCACAAGCCATGAACCCTCGGGTTCACAGTCCGAGCATGTTAACAACAGTTTTTGAGTGTAGGGCAGAATGGCTCGGGAATTTGCCAGTCTACAGTGATTTTATTTCACCTCCTCTCACAAGAGTAATTTCTGTTCGTTTATCCAATGCTATTTCTTCCAAGTTGTTCTAAATGTGTTGACTTCGTAGGATTAATTCAGTTGGAATACATTAAATCTCATATTAAGAGTGGCTTCAATAAATATATGTGCTTAAAGGTTTCAGCTCCTATCATTTCAGATGTGGGAAATAACTGCTAACTGTGACTTTATAGTAATGTACTTAGGTTAATTTTAAAATATATCCTTAGATGCACGAAGAGAATCCAGCCTATGTTTAATTTATTAATTCTGACTTTGTTGAACTACTGAATATTCCAATTCTATTGAGTTTTCTTATATCAAAAACATTTTATCGCGTTTTGTTTTTCGATACAGTTCAATTTTTCTCACATTCCTTCGGCGTCGTGAATAAGATATTCACAACATGCTCCGTGTTTTGTTTGCTCTCTTTCAGACACCATGGAATATCAAAAATGATCTACCAAGTTATCTTAACAGGAAAAAAAAATACAAGTCTTGGCGTGTGATGAGAAAAAGAAGTAAAGATAAAATATATTAATTTTGTTTAACTTTTTTTACTCTAAAACTTTCCTGAATTGGTCACTACAACAACGAGGCAGCAGTGTTAAAGTGATAATACAAAAGTCTATCTGATTCCAGGGTAATGCAAGTCGTGCCACGAATACAAGATGAACTAAATGCCCTTGAGGACCATTAGACAATCTTGGGTTGAAAAATTATTCTCCTGAGCTGTGGAAACAATACCGCACATTACATTCCCTGAGCAACTTGTATCCTGCCAAAGAATATACTTCATCTCAGAAAATCAAATAGATTGCTTTATTTTCTGGAGTTAGACGTCAACTGTTTCCTTACGTACTACAGAGCATTATTCTTGTTTTTGTATAGTTTACTTATATGAAAACAAATAATATATGCATATAAACCACCAAGAAATGTCGTAACAAATTCACTTTATTCCTGTTTGTTGGAACTTGAAATTAGGTTTAATATTTATTTTGTCATGAGAATATTTACAACAGGCAACTAGCTACTGGTATTTCGAATATATTTAAATAACTGCTGATAAACAAATTATGTGCTATTCAGCAATCACGACTGTCGTTTCCTGAAGTCTGAGATCATATTGAACGTATTCTATCTTAAAACAAACAATTCTTAAGCGTTAGAAAATGTAATTGTGTAATGTAATAGTTTTTTGGCGGCTGAAATCGCCATTACTTTATTATATTACTTCAGAAAGTGTCAGAAATGACATAGACGCCATCATGTCACAAAACTTAAACGATAACTCCAGTATCAGCTGGTCAAACAATAGCAACCGTCCTTGTAAAAGAGGCAGGAGTGACCTAAGCTTAGCGTTATTTACTGTGAATTTGATGATTCCGAGTTCGTGTTCCTTTGCCGCAATATTGCGCTCCGCGTTTTGGACCATATGGGCGACATAAGAGTGATGGTCAAATCACGCTATTCGATCAGACAAGAGTAGCTCAAGAATTGGCTGTCGTTTTCTAGCTGCCCTTCCTCTAGTTAGTCTATTACATCTGTTCAAATCACAGAAAATTTCACAGCCACTTGTGACGTCATAAGACTTCAAAGAAAAGCCAAAGAACAGTAGAATAGATTCAAATAAAAAATTTCAGTGAGAATAAAAATATATTTATAATTAATGATTGTACATTATGATTGTAGATTAATGCAAGAATAACAGGATATTACGAGGTTTTCTCCCATTCCCTATAGGGCGCCCCCCAACCAGTTTCACAGCGGTATGTCTACGGATTTACAACGCTATAAACCGGGTTTCGATACCCGTAGTGGGCAGAGTACAGATAGCCCATCGTGCAGCTTTGTGCTTAACTACAAATAAACAAACCCTATAGAGCAGACGTGGCCTAGTAGTTAGTGTATCGGAATGTTGACCCAACGGTAAGTGGTTTGCAGCCCGTTGCCGCAAAAGAAACAAAATGTCGCACCCTGTACTCCGGTTTAAAAGTCTAGATTTTAAACCTGATGCCTTCCTGATCTTAACCTTTCACTACCAGTTCTCACTGTTTTAATATTTAACTACAAAGTATTCAAGTAACGTGTGAATGACTTCTCTTCCATTTTCAAAGCTCATGAAATCAATTGAAATTTACATTTATGTAGCAGATAAAAAACAGCACGTTTTATTTTAATGGCAAACAAACATGACACAAACTTACGCCCACTAGGGGCTCAGAGGTAATACTGAGGTTTTACAACACTACACATCAGGTCTTTTTCTATACCCACGCTGGGCAGATCGCATACAGCCTATTATGTAACTTTGTAAATAACAACAAAACAGATAAACATAATCTTACAGTACAGAGCTTCTCGTACAATATTTTAAGCTTTACCATAACTAAAGAGCATTATCTACAAAATGTGAGCATCGTTTGGACATTCTACATCTTTTTATGCATGTTGCCTTTAAATATGTATGATAAAACGAAAGTCCACGTTTTCCCAAAAACAATTTAGTGGTTAATATACTCGGACTCTGAATCCGAGGTTATGTGGTCCCTGGCCTGCAAAAACCACACTCCGCACTTTCGGTCACGAGGGCAGTATAAGAGTGATGGTCAACTCCCAAGAGTTGGGGGTGGCTGTTGTTGACTAGCTTCCTTCCCTCTAGTGACCAGTGGTTCCTAACCTTTTGTAGTACTCTCACCCCTCCACTAAAAAGTGTGCATTAGACATTTCCTCTTGGCGACATTTGGGGAAAAACGGATCTTGTATAGGCCTCTTCTGCGCACCCCCTGGACCATCATTTCGCCCCCCAAGGGGTGCCGCACCCCTGGTTGGGAACCATTGCTCCAGTCTGTTAGTTCGAAATTAAGGACGGCTAGCTTTTTGTAGCTTTGCGCGGAAATTCTGAAAACAAACAAATTTTATCAAAAGTGCACGACTTGCATAACAAATATAATAAAAATTCCCCATACAGAAGATCTTTCCTTGTACAAGAATTATATAAATCTGCAAATATATCGGTATATTTTTACTCAGTTGTCAATAAAAGAAGTGCTGTTCCTAAAAATAAGAAAACGTGTTAATAAATATTAGCCCAAATATATATTTTTAGATAGTGGAGAAAGCTTTTATTTTATATATTGAACTCGAGTTGTTGTTTTATTACGCATGGTGGATTATACGTAAAAATGGGTGTCGAGAAAGAGAAATTATTTTCGTGTACACGTCAGTTTTTACTATAGCTCTGTTGAACAATAATGAAACATAACTTCACAGGTCATACCAATGTTACAGTAGAAATATTGGAACTTTACTTATACCATGCCTGTTGTTGTGTGTAACGAAACAAGCCCCCATTGATTAACCGAATAAAGTGAAGGTAGCTGCGCTCTATAATACTTTATATATTCTCCTTCTCTTTAGAAGATCAAATGTCTCTTCAAAAAAACACTACACGAGTTAAAATAGGATTATCGGAAAAAGTAAAAACAAAACCGTATATATATATATACCTCGTTGTTATTATATACAACCATAAGCGCAAATATTGACAGACGTACATATGGAGGTTAGAAGACTTCATAGCCTCCACAAAGCAACCCTTTTAAATTGGACTCCATTTTGTATTGTGACCAATAAATTCCCATTTTTATTCGTGTACATTTTTTAAGGAAATAATTCGATACTTGAAATATACGGTAAGTTAGATATAACAACATTTTTTCTTTTATTTATGAAACTTAACCAACGTAAAGTCTTTTCATGTTAGTTTTATATAATAGTTACTATTCTTGAAAATACATTATAATTATATCCTGGTAATCTATCATTTCAGTAATTATTGGGGCTCTCAAACAGGTATCAGTTATGGCTAACTGTATTTCTAGTTACAGTTGGGTCATTCTTGTCACGATTATTTTGACCTTTGATTAGTTAAGGCTGGTTGTGTTTTCAGTTACAACTAGGTCATTCTTGCTACAAATACTTCGATTTCGTTCTAGTTGTATATTGCTGTGTTTCTAGTTATGGAGTTTAAAGAATGTAAAGAATTATACGACAACTCTTAATACAACGCAGCTACCGTATTTTTCGGAATGTAAGACGCACCCTTATTTTGAAAACAAAGTTTTGGGGAAAAAAACTACAGTCGCATTTGAAAGATTTTTATTGAACAAAAATTCAATTTGATACTTTAGAAATTAGTATATATTGTTCTAAACAGAAAAGAGCTCAAAACATCAAAATAAGAAAATACCGTAAATCAAAAAAAGGTTTACTGTTATTTAGTTTGTTTCAAAACCTACAAAATCTTCATTGCTTTCACTGTAATTTATTTTTTTATTATTTAGGGAGCATTATAAATAGTTATGTTTTTAAAAGAAAAAAAACTACTATTGTTATAAATAACACATTCAATTGAACTACACCATGCATGCCTATTTAAATATATTTACACATGGCTTGTGTATATCGCATATACATATATATATATATATTATTCATACCTTGGGTGTATAGGACGTAAGCAGATTTTGACATCAAATTTTGGGGTAAAAAAAGTGTGTCTTATACACTGAATAATACGGTACTTTCATTTCACTCGTTTAATCAATAGAGGCTTGTTTCATTGCACAACGTTTAATCAATAGAGACTTGTTTCATTGCACAACATGATACATGGTATAAGTAAATCTCCAATATTTCTACTATAACACTGGTATAACCTGCGAAGTTGTTTGTCATAGTTCAACAGAGCTATAGAAAGAACTTAAAGGTCAACTCCAGGAAGTACTTGACAGTTTAATGACAATGAAGTGTTTATATATTTATATGTATTAGAGAGCATTCATTTACAACGTATAGGACAACTGCGGTTGATAAATGGTTTCTAAACATACACACATAAAAATGTAGACCGAGTTTAGTGAATACTTTTATTTCTTGTGAACACAAAACTGTTCCCTTAGAAAGCACCTCTTTTATCTTACACAATACAAAAATTGATAAAACTATAAAAATTAGGATTAATAATGTGGCTGGCTTGTGAACCCATTTTGAGTGCGTATATATGTGTATATATATATTTATATATTATTTAGAATTACTCTTCACAAGCATATTTTATTTCCAGAACTAAGAACAAAAAATTCTAAAATTCGTATATACCACTAGCTGAATTACCTGTTCTCAGCACGGGTGTCCAAGTTACTTAAAATATGTATTAAAAACACAATGAAATTACTTTTAAGAACATTTATTTTAAAAAAATCTATTTTCAAAACATTTTAAGTTTTATCTAAATCTTTATTTTCAAAATAAAAATTACACAATCTAAATTAATGCTTCTTGATATACCGCGTTCACTGTTGTTCCTTCTTCTGACAATATAAACAGGTTTTGATGAGAACCAACCCTTGAACATTCTACAAAGAAGTGACATATGAAAAGCAAGGCTGCTTTAGGAGCAATCCAGCAACCTTTAAACTTTGACCTTGTGCCTTATTAATTGGCATTGCAAAACAAATTGTATCTGGGAATTGGAGTCTTCTAAATTCCAAGGGGTAATCACTTGGTTGCAAAGTAATTATTGGAATGAAGACATCTTCACTTGTGGCATGACCCATTGTAATTGTTGCTTCAATAACAATGTGGCAGTAAAGTCTTAGCAACTAAACTTGTGCCATTACATAATGTTGGAGAATCAAGATTTCTCCACAACATTATTGGTGAACCAACCTTTAATTTCAGAATGTGTCCTGGCATCCCTAGTGGTTCAAGAGAATTTAGGAATTCAGTTGGGTAATTTACAACATCAACTGTAACTAAAAGACTGACAATTGAGCTGTTGGTGAATTCCTGTCTGGAAACCTATTGCAATAATTGATCATTGATGTCATGAACAGTGTCATTTCGAGGTGCAAGAACTGCTCTTTTACACAACCATTAATAATTTTGACAAAACACATTTTCCTTTAGCTCTTTTGCATCCTTAACAAAGTTACCACATTTGTTTGAAATAGTAATGTAGTTGTTTGGTTAATTGATTGGAAACTTTCCGACACTAACTTAAGAAGAAGTTTCTGAATTAAACCGTTTGCTTTTATATCGCTGAAGTTATTCAAAACAGATAAAATAAAAATAAACCACAAATTAACATGAACATCACATGTTCAACATAAAAACATTGTTGTCCTTAACAACATTACTGTAATAGTTTTGTTGCTAAGCGACGATGTACGAGAAGGGTTGAGAATTACCAAAAGGAGCGTGGCACGAAGAGAGAAACTGAACTAAAAGCCAAAAAAATAGTTTTTGTGTGAATTTTGCCACTTCGTGTTATTTATGGGGTCCATAGGAATCAGCAAGTTTGGTGGTGATTGGTCAAATAGTGTGCGAGGAATTAGCGGACAGGGAAACATACAATTTCGCTTTAATGCGTATATATTGTTTAGTGTGACTCTTCACAAGCATATTTGATTTCCAAAACTAAGTACAAGACCCATACAAAGTTTTCTAAAATTCGCCTATGCCACTAATTATGCAACTATGCAAATATATATAATGTTGACTTGATCGATCAGTAACGATTACTATTGTCGAAATGTCTGTTGTAATCGCGGTCAATATTAATTCTGCCTTCGTAATCATCACCGCATGTGTACGTCATCGCAACATCATCACTGTTATTACGGTTGTCACACGATCTAATAAACTCATGACATCTGATATTAACTGACACACATTATGGTATTTTAACGCTGCTATAGAGGTTGTGTTGCTGGTGCCATCTTAATAGCGCAACCACACTTTTATAAATGCTATGTTTATGATACTGTTACGTCTCCGTTTGTTAATTAAA
>NW_013666809.1:242921-246265 GCF_000517525.1 Limulus polyphemus
ACAAGATAGTTCTAGAAACGTGGCGTGACACTAGTCACGTGACCTCGCTGGCGCAACAATACAAAATTCCTTTACGCTATCCAGGCTCTCAGGATATGTCATGTGAGAAACGGTCAACTTCTTTGAGTTCTCACGTATTTTTAGGTTCAGTATCTTATGAGATTTTGCTGGGTGTAAGACAAATGCAAAACTTAGTCTTGTCCATACCCTCTCAGAGGTTCAGAGAGACCCGAACCACTTCTATCTTTTGAGGCCCCTGTCACATGAAAACAAAATAAGATAATCATTAGCCCCAGAAAAAGTGAAACATAATTTGAATATTTAATTTGTATATATAATTTGCAGCTCTAAGCTGAAAACGTGTGTCACATTGTGATCTGATATAAAAACAAGTCGCGAAAGTTAACAAATGCAAAAGAAATAAAAAATAAAATAACAAAGCGTCTAAACTTGAGGTCCCCCTTGAGCTTGAGGCCCGGGCCAAATGGCCCTCCTGCCTATCCAGTTGGCCCTAATCTTATTAAATTTCTGTTATTGAGTTAATTCATTGTTCGAATATATCTTTACAGAGGCTGCTATATAAAACGATTATTGTACAGATGTACTTATGGCTATATTAATTTTACATTCAGAAAACTGTCAACTTTTAAGTTCTTATACAGTTATTTGGATGATTTTTAATAGCACTTTAGCCGTTCTTTCTTCTTTATTTTCCTCTTGCGACTGTGGTGTTCTTTATTTTCTTGCGACTGGGTTCTGTCTTACTTATTTCTTGCTTTGTGGCCAGAGATTTGTTTTCTTTTTCCCCCTGTGACTACAGCATCGATTTTTCTTTTGTCGTCTCCCCTATGGCTACAGCCTTCTCCTTTCTACTTTGTGACTAGCGCTTTTTAGCTTTCGTATCTTTGTTATTAAAACGCTTTGTTTTTTGCTTTTTTCCCCCTATAACGGCAGCTTTCTACGTTTCTTCTTCTTCTTTGTTTATTCGATTGTTAACATGGTGTTCTTTCATTTCTTCTTGCGGCTGTGGATTGAGACATAAAAAAAAACTTAATAATATTTTTGTAAGATTATTTATAATGCTCATTTTCGATTTGAATTCTTGTAAAATATAATTCCTTTTCTTACTTTTTTTTAAACCGTTATTTAGCATTAGTGGTTATATTGCCTCTCTCTTTTTTTCATTGTAAACTTAAGTTATTATCGTTTAATTCTTAGATAACATTTCTATTAAGGCTTTAGTCAATGCGGTTATCTAAACATTAGTCAGCTAATGTACCCATTTGTCTTGGAACAAGTATAATACTTTCATTTTTAATGGATTCCTTTCGGGCTAAAACAAACTTTGATGATTATAGGACGAAATAATCAATTGATATGACTGAAAATGTTAATCTGAGCTCTATGCCTTATCTCATCCTGATAGTTTTCCTTTGGAAGGGTAAACATCTCTTGTCGTTAGCCATTTTCAATCCTCAAATGGTCCATTTAATACTGATAAATTGAATGGGTTCTTCTTCACTGTGCTAATTTGCATATTGTGTTCTGCGAAACCAACTGATTTGTCTAATTTTGTATGAGTTCCGTTCCAAATAATTTATACGATCATTGGACTTAGTAGTTTCAACCTAACCGGCTAATGAGCTTGAATGTTTTCTGTTTTACGTCTTTGAGGTAATCTTATCATTGAGTCCACTCATCATAAACGCCGTCTAGATTATTCGATATACAATATTTAGTTTGTTTACGTATAATGTCTTATTTTAATGGAAAATACAATAACTTTGAGTTATTAACGTTATGAAGTGGCATATATAAACGGTTTCGCATCACTTAACTTTTGAAGCAATTTCAAAAAATCGTTTAGACCTCTGGTAATGGAGTTAAAACTGATTTACATTACACGGAGCGAAAATCGATGCATTTATAAATATTGCTTAAAACATTTAGGTAAAGATAGAGAAGACGATTTTGTAGTGTTCACGAATCATGTAAAGTTTTGCAAAATGACCACTCCCATGGAGAGACCAAACTTACAACTAAGGAAGGCCTACTTGTAGCTAATTAACACTATAAGAATGCAGATATAACATATCCGTATCTTCTATTCACAGTACGTTCATTTGTTCTCAGTGTAGAACATTCATCTATTCACATAATAGCTTATTCATTGACTCGATTATAGCATATACATCTGTTCCAGTTATATCGTACCGTCTATTTCCATTGTGACATATCTATCAATTTTTATTGTACCATACCCATTCTTTCTACTTATCCATCTATTCTCATCATATCATACCCATTTAGTTTCATCGTAGAACATCCATCTTTTCTCATTACATTATATCTATATATTCCAAATATGTGCCTAGTCAACCAGAGCATATTCACTTATTTTAGTTACAGAATATCCAGCTATTCCAATCATATCATAGTCACTTATTCCCATTATAACAATTACATTTATTCTCATCATTCTTTTATTCCAGTCATAACACACACATATATAGTTATTTATTTATTCTCATCATATCTTATACATATATTCAAACAAAGCATATTTATCATAACAATAATCGCATAAAACGAATACCCATAGGATAATTGCCACTGACTATTAAAAGGTTAAACTAATCATTAGCTAACATGAACTTTTGAAGATACGCTGAACACTTTCGACAAATATCTCCTAATTTGCATTACATATAATCATTCATATAGCTTAGGAGCTTAAGGACTGCAAGAAGGTGAGGAAATAATAATTACCGGTATTAGTATATCAAATTTTATAATTATCGGAAGCGTCAGCAATTATAAGATAATATGGCCACACTCATGAATTACATCAGCAATTATAAGATAATATGGCCACACACATGAATTACATCAGCAATTATAAGATAATGTGGCCACACACATGAATTACATCAGCAATTATAAGATAATATGGCCACACACATGAATTATCAATACTTTGTAAGACTTCAGAAATGTGGTATGTTGTTAACGTAAAACTAGAAAATGTGACTGAAAATTGGAATTTTAAACCTGAATGAAACCTTATGTGAACATGGGCGAAATTTTAGGTCAAGAATTGCTGTCCTGGAATTTATAATACAAGTTTACTACTTGTAAGATTGAATAAACTTTAATCGGTTACTTTTTTAGTGTTATACTGCAGCCTTAACATGCACTATTCTTAACATGATCGAAAATTATGTAGGCGCGTGCGTTGTGGAAAAAAATATAAATCATTTTCCGGCTTAGTGAGAAGCAGGAGTACACTCATCCTTAGATAGTAGTTTCAATAATTAAAATAATCTTTGATAAGTTGTTTAGGC
>NW_013666809.1:246275-248338 GCF_000517525.1 Limulus polyphemus
AGTATTCATAATGAATCTAAGTTTCAAATGGATAGCAACTGCCTGTTGAAGAAACCTACAAAGGTAGAGGACGACGTTTCGAAAGTCTTCCGCCTTTCATCTTCTACAACAGGCAGTTGCTATCCATTTGAAACTTAGATTCAATAATTAAAATAACACTACTAGAAACAAAAATTATAAGTTTATTTAAATTGAAGAAGCAGAAGTTATGGTAAGGAAATCATAAAATGAAATGGTAATAAGAGTTAAGAGTGAGCAAAATTTAACTAAATTATAATATAGCATTAAAGCAACGAATACTTTGAAAATTGTGTTAAATGGTGATCCAGGAACTTATAATTGATCATCTGTATAAGAATAACTTCTTTGTTAGCTCAAATATGATTAATGTACTACAAATGAATATACGTAGTCTAATTAAGAATTTTGATATTTTTTCTTATTTACCTACAGTTAATTCCACAGAAAATACATATTATTGGTGCTTACAGAAATGTGGGACAAAAATGAAGAGTTAGAAGTATATAATGTAGAGTAATATAAAAATATTGTACAGTTAGAGTTCATAATACATCTGGAGGTACTACAGTATTTGTAAAAAAAAAAAAAAATGAAATAGGTATACAAGAAGTAATTACTGGATTTATGACAGCTGAACTAGTAATCAAATACTAATTTCAATATTGTAGCAATTTATAGGTCTCAACAATATAGTATACAAGCTTAGATTAAAATATTTTAAAGTAAAAACTGTATATATTATAGGAGACATAAATACAAATTATTCTGAAGATACTAATGTCAAATAATAGAATAATATGTTAACCTGCTTTTGGTTTTTATCCTTGTGTACAAACTACTACTAGAGAACAGTCAAATAGATGTATTGATCATATTTATATAAGAACGGATAAAATAGATTCCATACAAACAGCCATCATAAAAACTAGAAATACAGACCATTTGGCTTTATCTCTGAAAATGAATTTAAAAAATAAAACTACGTATAAAAGTAATGATAATTTATATAGTAATGAAACATTGAAAATAAATTACAAAAATCTTCATATAATGATAAAACAAAATGATTTCAGTAGCATCTATCAGAAATTAAATATACGAGATTCATAAAAAAAGTTTTATTATAAAACTGGAAGACATAATTACATCTACAGAGTGTGCAGATGTAAACAAATTCAGAAAAGTTAAAACCAAGTGGATTATTACAATCTATTCAACAAATAATTAAAATGTATAGAAAAAAAATTACCAACATATAATGAATTGAGTAGGCTTATAAAACAAACTAAAATAAATGTTTATAAGCAAAACATAATTCATAGTAAAACCAATATTAAAAAACAGTGGAACATAATAAATGAGATAACAGGAAGTTATTTACAATGTGCTGAAAAAATTGAAAGTAATACAGTAAATAATACGTACATTAGGCTTACATGAAAAACCCAAATTATATGTAAATTCATTTAATGAATTTTACATAAATATTGCAAATTAGCTTATAAGAAAAATTTTAACTGTTTTAGTACAAATCAATTAGATAAAGCACGGTATAAAAATAAAACTACATGTCTGTAAATTATTTGTATTAAATACCAACTGATGAATAGGAAATTGAAAGAAATATAAACTCTCTAAGAAACGGAAAAGTTGCAAGAAAAGATAAAATTATAGCCGAAAGTCATAAAGTATTTAGTTAATATGTTAATTAAAAAGGAGTTCTAGAAAAATGCTGTCATTATATCAAAAGTTAAAGGAGGAAATAAAAGTCATTTAACATAACATAATATTTAGTGACAAAAAAGGTTGTCCCATTCTCTAAACTAAACTAAAATATGATTAAAATAAATCTATATAACTATAGCGGTACTGTCTGTTGTATGTCCATGTAACTACTTCTCAGGGTGTGGATGGATCTTCACCAGAATTGATATGGAGGTACTTTAGGTCCATGCGGGGGTACATACGAATTTTCAATTTTGCGTTTTCCGGTTTATATGGGCGTTTATTACCACTACTTCGCCCCCTGTAGATGGATCTTC
>NW_013666809.1:248468-257428 GCF_000517525.1 Limulus polyphemus
TAACCCATTGTGTAGCTTTGTGCTTAATTACAAACAATAAATGTTAAGTAAGTAGAAAAGAAATGGATAACTCATGTAGAGGAGCTATGAAGTCTATTCATAGTCTATAAATAAAATAAAGATATAAAAATGCATGAGTTCAAAAATACGTATTAAAATATTATAGCATGTTATTACTGTTTAGGAATTTCAATACGGAGAAGTTTTAAAATTGTAAAACGCAATGTGGTTATTAAAAGAATGTTTTGAAAGATTTTTACCAGAATTAAACTTGTAACAACCAGTCTATGTTATACCAGTAACTGAGAATCTATAATACTAAGAGTAAAGAAGTACAGTCGACAAGACGAAAGTAATCTTACGCTTCGTCTTAATTATCACCTGTACAGAGCAGCTTTTCACCAAATAACTCCAGCTCTTCAGACGAAGTTTTCACCTGCTATGTTCAGTAGTACATATCAGCTTTTCAGACGAAGTGTTCACCTACTATATTCAGCTGTACAAATACCATGTCCCTTACTAGCTCTAGCTTTTCAGACCAATATTCATTTGTCCAGTCAGATTTTCCAGTTACTATTTTCAGGTTGTAGGTAGGTTTTATGGTTAATTTTTGCAGGCGTATTTTTTGCCTAATTCAATTTTCCAGGTAGGTTTTTCCGGTTACTATTTTTAGTATTCCAGACAGGGTTTCTGGTTCCTATTTTCTGTTTTCCAAGCAGGGTTTCCATTTACTACTTTCAGTTTTCTAGGTATATTTCGCGGTTAATAATTTTTTCAATAGATTATCGACAGACCTTGAAAATTGTGTAGCTGATTTGAAAAGGTCAGACTTATTTTATTCTATCTGAGCAGAGCGTTTCATTTAAAGAAACTTATCCTATTTATTCAATCGATGATCCTCAAGATTTTATATTACGTCTTTACTGATGTACCAATAACAATTACAATAAAACCCGGGCTAGATTTTGAATAGGGATTTTATTACCGTAGCTGCTACGATGAAGATTCGCAATTCAAACCGTAATTTATTCAGTTGGATAAACTAATGTTTTTGGATTTCTTCTTCCGTATTTCTTTGGGTTGTACATTCATTGAAATTTTCAACACAATGCTTTATTATATGTTATTAGAAGTGATGTTTAATTGAATTTATTAAGCATTACTTGGTTTTCAACTGTTACAGTTTTACAACATCAGTACTAATATTGTAATGGCTTGCTTATATTTCTTAGCGTAAATAATTTATAGAAGACGTGTATTTAAAGATCAATTCCTAGGCATGAAAGTAATAAAGATTCAGTAAAACTTTCGAGCAAACTTGTAACAAAAGAAAATACCAAACTTACTAGTCATCTCCACTGATTAGAGCACGGCCTGGTGGCTCGCTAGCGTACTGAAAAGGGAATCCGAGGATCTCGAAAACGAGATGTCAATTCACTTGTTTAAGCCCCCCCCCCCAGTGGCTCAGCGGTAAGTCTGAAGGCTTATAACGCTAAAAATCGTGTTTCGATACCCGAGGTGGGCACAGCACAGATAGCCCATTGTGTAGCTTTGTGTTTAACAATAAACAAGCAAACACTCGTTTAAGAGCATTGTTAAGAGCGAGCGTTGTTGATTGGTTGTCTTCCTTCTGATCTCCACTTTAAAATTAGAGGTTGTTATGCCTGAGCTATAAAGGCCAATTGAGTGCTTAAGATATCGTTCAGATGAACAAACAAACTTCTCTTCACCAGATCTCATAAGATTAAAAAAAAACTACCAAAAACTACTGTTTGCGATTTACACTCCAATTAAAATTTATATAGTTGAGAAATAAAATATTGGACGATATATCACTGAAAATTTAGCTCATACCAGTAATGTTTCTAACTCATAAAATTTATATATACTATTGTAAGAAAACCATACTTCCAGCCACAACTCCCTTTTATTTGTGCACAGTATGAATTCCAAATTTCGTGGGTGTGAAATACGGATACTAGAGCAACACCCAAACACCTTACTCAATGTAGTGTGGTGACTGCAAAAATGTCTGTTGAAATATTATCATAAACTTTTAACAAATCGAACAAATTAGTTTAAATTCGTTTAAAATTTTACAATGTCAAATCTCGTGTCCTCATCACTTGTGTGATACATGTATAACTTAAATCATCACCTGAGTAATACAGCATTTGTTACCATAATATTGTCATGTAATATTAATGGAAAAAGATTCGTTGTTTGTTTTAGTTTTATGTACCACTTAATGATGCACACATACATAGTAAGAATGTTGCCTTTTACTTATTTTAAATTTACACATTCAAATGTGCAAAGTCTCACCCTGTCAACAACATAGTGTGTTTGTAGGATTAAAATCTCAATTTTTTTTTTTTTGTCTTAGAGCGTACCAGTTTATATCGCAAAATAGCCCATTCATTTAAATCACTATCGTGATTCTTACGTTTGTAATTAGTATGAATATTATCTTAAATCTTATAAGCATTGAATCTGTGTAAAAGTATCCATGAAGTACAAAAGTAAATTAGGTGGACGAGCCAGGGAGACTTTCTGTAAAAATGTGAAAAGAACGTGGGAATATTTTTAGTTCAAGGTTGCATAATGGGCTATCTGTATCAAAGCCCCCAAGTTAACCACTGAGGTAAGTACTCAGGTAGGTACTGAGGGGAGGGGGGACTGATGGAAAGGTGTTCACTTCAAGTTACAATTTATGTTCATTGTAATATAACGGACAGCAGGATGTCCTGTGGCAGTGTAACTGATGTGCACTGTAACATAGCTGACAGCAAGCTGTGCTGCAACAGGGTAATCGGCGTTCGTTGTAACATAACTGACAGCAGGCTGTGCTACGACATAGTAATCGGCGTTCGTTGTAACATAACTGCCAGCAAGCTGTGCTGCAACAGTTTAATTGACGTTCAGTTCACATAAGTGACAGCAGACTGTACTGCGACAGTGTAACTGACGTTTATTATAACATAACTGACAGCAGGCTGTGCTACGACAGAGTAATCGGCGTTCGTTGTAACATAACTGTCAGCAAGCTGTGCTGCAATAATGTAGTACATTAAATCTTGTATTGAACGCTAATCCTACATGTTTTTCTCTGTTCTTCAAACATACATTCAGGGCTATTTTATTTATCATTGAATAGTAGAACATGTCGAAATTTGACAAAATATATAGAGTTGTGGTATTTCATTCAATTCACATTCTTATCAAACTACACAAAATTTGATTATTTAGCCACTAAAATACGCTCTTTCTAAAAGTTATTTTAAAACTAATATCGGGCAATGATGAACAGTGAGTATTCACTCAACCTTTAAAGGTTTTAATTACTTATTCCCGTTTATGTTCTTGTTAACATAATTGTCAGAACTTAACAAAACATTGAATGTGGAAACAAAATCTTAGAAATTTACACAGTAAACATATCCGAAACTCAAATAAAACACGGCCAATGCACTTACATTTTCTTTAAAATATGTAAATGTAACATATTTTTATTAACATAAGACGACATAAACAGTATTCTGAAAACTGGATTTTGAAATATTATTTTGATTCTATAATATTACATTGAAATTATGATTAAAAACTCCGCAGTACAAAAAGTTTTTTTTTGTTAAGTTTTAACAACACAAAATCACAGAAATTAACATGCATCCAAATGAGTCGCTCTTAGTTAAACTTACACCTATACATATTATTATTATTTTTACGTATAACATATTATTGTTTTTACGTATTTCTTTTTCTTTATATTCATACGTAATGGACGAACACACATCCGTTTTCCCAAATATTATTCTGCTAGCAGAACGTGTAGAAATTCGACAAAAGAGTTGGGATATTAAAAACCATGGTCTAAAACTAAGGACTATCGAATCGTGTTGGAGAAGTTGTTTACAAAACTTCCCTGTAAGCCATGGTCTCTTACAGGGAAGTTTTGCAAACAACTTCTCCAACACGATTCGATAGTCCTTAGTTTTTCATGGTCTAAAACTAAGGACTATCGAACCATGTTGGAGAAGTTGTTTTCAAAAGCTCCCTGTAAACAACATTTTCAATGTTTGCACCTTTATGGACATAGATATTTAACCGGTCGAATGACCGTACCCCCGATAGAGCAAAAAAGTGCTGACCATGAGAAAAAAAAAAATTGTCTCAGCTAAGTGTAACCCCGACAGATAGACATCCGTTCCCCAAACTATATTATTGTAAGATAATATTTTTCAAACTACAGTTTTTCAATAACCTTTTTTAAATAGGATGATTGCAAAAAACGAATGTTTAACTTAATTTTTTGTTACTTCCAAGCTTTTATAATCCCACAAGTATCATAATCACAAATATTATAGATTCATTTATCAACCTGAGTTCCTCCACTGGATCAGCGATAAGTTTACGAGCTTGCAACGCTAAAATTCAGGGTTCGATTCCCTATGGTGGACAGAGCATAGTTAGTTTATTGTGTAGCTCTACGCTAAAACAACCAAATAAAATCGTGAAAGGCCGATACTAAGTTAAGAGGTTGAACGTTTTTGTTTGTTAACATATTGTAATTTAACGATGTTACTTTATTTAAACCTTTTTCTTGTTAGTAATGTAATGTATTTATGTTGTGAATGATTTAAAAATTCCTTCAGAAACAATGATATATTTAGTTTTATTTTCACGGTGAATTTATACCAAGTTTGTTATGATAATTAGCGCTACTTTAACAAATAGACCTGCTAAACAATTGGTAATGTTTTTAATATTTAATTTAAAAGAAAGATTTTATTATCTGTTATAATATTATTATAACATTTAATGTATAACATACAGCGTATAATATTTGATAAATAATATTATGGCCTGGTGGTTAGAACGCTCAACCCGAATCCAATCATCGATTGTGCTTGTACTTTCAGCTGTGGGGGCGTTATAATGTTACCGACAATCCCACTATTCAGTTAGAGTAGCCCAAAAGTTGGCGGTAGATGTTGTTGACTAGTTTTCCTTCCTCTAGTCTATTACATCTAAATTATGCACGGCTAGCTCAGGTTACCCTCGAATAAATTTGGGCGAAATTGAACAAACAAACATATAATATGATATTTAATATAAAATATTTAATGTGTAATATATAATTTAATATATATCATAACATGTGAATTAAAAAAATGGCAGAACCTTTAGCCCGGTAATAAGAAGTGGAAAGAACAGATGCTAGCTACTTCAATCAAATCATATTGGGTATTATTTCTAGAACATTAAGAAGATTAGTGAACAAAGCAGAGTCTGTGCCAAGGCCAATGCCAAGTTGTGAAAGTAATATTCAAATAATCTTATTTACATTGGGTACTTGGTGTTAAAGATAAAAGGGTAATAATAATAATATATATATATAATAGTATTAAAGTAAAAAGCAAAAGGGGTTACTGCTAGCTGGTTGCCTCCTCGTGGTCGATGGTTCGAAATTACGGACGACGACATGCTACCTTGACGGCGCACTGACAAACGTGCAGGGATGAAACTCCATAATTGGAAGGAGGGGAGCCTATTCTCAACTCCTCTAGTGTGTATATCAACTAAATTAGTTAAGCATTAATGAAAAATGTAACGAATTTAAAGAATGTCTAGGATTGGTGTAACGAGTTAAATAATTACTAGGATTGGTGTAACAGAGTTAAAGAATGTCTAGGATTGGTGTAACAGAGTTAAAGAATGTCTAGGATTAGTGTGACAGTTAAAGAATGTCTACAGTTGGCGTAACAGAGTTAAGTAATGTCTAGGATAGGTGTAACAGAGTTAAATATTGTCTAGGATTGGTGTAACAGAGTTAAAGAATGTCTAGGATTGGTGTAACAGAGTTAAAGAATGTCTAGGATTGTCTAGGAATTATCTACATTTCTCTGTAGTCGACAGTATCAGAACTCTGCCCCTCATGGCTCAACAGTAAGTTGTTTTGTTTGTATTGTTTGTTGATAAGCACAAGGTTACACAATCGGGTATCTGTGTTGTGCCTACCACGAATATCGAAACCCGGTTTTAGCCTGAAATGCCTTCAGACTTACCACTGTGCCACTACGGCCCATAATCCTTAAAGAAAAAAGTCAGTTTGAATGTAATATTATATTCTAGACAGCAGTCTGAACTGATTTGTTGTCATGACTTACAGAAGAGGGAGTAATTTTTACTGCTTTTCACATGAGTCGACTATTGCAAGTAAACAGTTATTGAAGACGGTTAACGATGCACTTCTGAGTAAACATTCATTTATTTGCTACTTTTCGGGCATTACGCACTTCTTCAGACTTAAGAACGGTAAAAAGACATTAAAAAACATACGAGATGAAAAGAATGCAAAGTGTGTATACAAAAACTAGTCATTTGAAACGAAACATCGCCGCTGTTAATGTGGCGTGAAACTCAAATTAAGTGTAAAAAAGAAACAATAATATATAGGAAAATATTCTATTAAAAAATGAAAAATACTATGAAGAGAGTGTATATATAAAAATGAACTTGTAATGAGAACTAATTAAATGATAAACTGTATAATTAATTTAAACCGCTAAATAAAACAATGATCGAGGTGGACAAGATCGTTGTTACAATATAGACATTTTAGGTTTAAGAACTGACCTTTTGGAATGGAGTTTTTAGTTACAGAGTGATGGAAAGATTTGTAGTTTAAACAGGAATGACTGTCAGTAGGCTTATAATGTATACTGGTTGTGATTGTATGTTCTGAAAGTTTAACATTGCTCTCTAAAAAGTTTGTATTCCGAGTTAAGATTAGGGTGATGGATGATAAGTTTCCATTTTGTGGATAAAGTGTATCGATTTCCTCAGTGGAAAGAACCTAGAATATTATCGATGTATCGATATAGAAAATAGGGGATTTATGGCTAGAACTAGTGTACATTTGTTCTTCTAAAACGAATAGGTTTGCGTAACATGAACCCATTCTGGTTCCCATGGTAACTCCTCGTAACCGTTGATATGTTTATCCGTTGAATTGAAAAGCGTTTAACGTCAATACTTATTCAGCCAGTCACAGTAACATATCAGTGTGGGGATATCAGAGGCTTCTTTTGTCGAGGAAGCGTTTGAGTGTAGTTATTTCGTTATTTGGGGTTATAAAGGTGTGTCAAGACTGGTTGTACGAAGTAAAAACTGTAAAGCAGAGTTAAATTATTGGAAGATATCAAGTACGTGGGTGCTTCCTTTAAAAGTAGGAGGTAATAATACTGACTAGTGGCTGGAAAACTATCGAAGAAATTAGGGATTAATTCTGTGAAATTACCACAAACTTAAGACGTAAACAACTGTTAAATCTGTGTTATTTCTTACAATAGCTTGTATGGTCATATCATATGCTTAAAATGTAGCAAGTAAAAAAAAAAAAAAACACCAATAAATAAAGCACGTAGAGTGTACATCAAAAGACCCCACGACATTTTTATTTTAGAAAACAAAAATGAGATTTTGAGACAACGTGAACAACTGAGTTGTTGATGCAACTATTAATCTAGGTCACACCATAACAGTTGTTGTTCATGTAACTCTTAATCTTGGTCACACCATAACAGTTGTTGTTCATGTAACTCTTAATCTAGGTCACACCATAACAGTTGTTGTTCATGCAACTCTTAATCTAGGTCACACCATAACAGTTGCCCAGCATGGCCAGGTGGTTAGGACGCTCGACTCGCAATCGAATCCCCGTCCCACCAAAACCCTTTCAGACGTTGGGTATTTATAAAGTGACGGTCAATCCCACTATTCGTTGGTAAAAGAGTAGCCCAAGAGTTGGCGGTGGGTGGTGATGACTAGCTCTAGTCTTACACTGCTAAATTAGAGACGGCTAGCGCAGATAGCCCTCGTGTAGCTTTGCGCGAAATTAAATAAAAAAAAAGATATTAATATTAAAACTATTTTTCAGGTTCGTTTTATCACTGACAGAAGAATCCATGAACACTAGTTTAACATATGCTAAGTTAAACTTATAGATAGAAACTCTGCTTTTCAGTATAAAGAACCATGAAAATAATCGATTCTTACGCTAAAATTTTAATATAGAAACTTACCTTTCAGACTTGCTTTATTATTCTCACACAAAAACGTCTTGGTTTTGGCAATACTCAGTATTACTCGCAGGAAATAGTCGAAATCATTAAAGAGTATACATTCATTAAGGATTGGCCAGTAACAATCAATCATTTCCTGAGCTCTTCTGTAATGAAAAATAATAATATGGAAGAAAGTTAGCGCTGTTAATAATTGTGGGTTAGTAACCTATCAATATTTACTTCTTGGTATATACTTATCTTGCCTTTAATCTTTACGTCGCAAAAAAAAAAAAAAAATCGACTCATACTTACTATACGTCAAATTATTCTCTTACACGATCCCAAAACTTTAAACATGCATGAAGCAAGTACGAAAATAAATTGTGGAACGTAATACAAAGTTAAGAATAATATATTTAATCCTATTTTAAATGAAATTTTTAAAATGGTAATTTTGATAAAATCCTCTAATAAGATTATCAGGTGAAATAAAATATAATAAGAAAACTGTGCATTACTTTTACATTAAATGTTTATTTAATGTTACACTATATAATTATACGGTTAATTATATTGTTAAAGCGTTACTATATTATGTACAACTATATTGCAGTTATTTATGTTATACATTATAATTATACGGTTAATTATATTGTTAAAGCGTTACTATATTATGTACAACTATATTGCAGTTATTTATGTTATACATTATAATTATACGGTTAATTATATTGTTAAAGCGTTACTATATTATGTACAACTATATTGCAGTTATTTATGTTATACATTATAATTATACGGTTAATTATATTGTTAAAGCGTTACTATATTATGTACAACTATATTCCAGTTATTTATGTTATACATTATAATTATACGGTTAATTATATT
>NW_013666809.1:258289-270304 GCF_000517525.1 Limulus polyphemus
CGCAGATAGACCTCGTGTAGCTTTGCGCGAAATTCAAAACAAACAAACCTTCGTATGTGAAACAAGAAAAAATATAATTATGTGCTTTAAAATACTCCGCTGCAAATAAAATAAAATGTTAAGCAGGAAGATAATACAATATTTAATTACTTTTGTTTTTAAGAAAAACTTCTCCCAAAACAAAATATACAACCAGCTATTTATTTTACTTGTTAACTCTGGTATCAGCTTCATATAATGGTGTCTTTATATAGAGTTTTTGTTAGTTCTGCACACACACACACACACAAAGAATCCCAACAAATTTCTGGTAAAATTCAATGATCAATACTGTTTTGATTTTATCGAAAATTCTTTATATGTCGTAGCTTGTTCTTTTTTTCGATTCTAGGTCAAGTAACGTCACTTCCTGTGCCGTACAACATTAGCCTTGTCCTTACCAAGTGGTTCCCGCCTGCTGTTCAAGTGTTCTGGAAAGTTAGTTCTTTGAACGAGAGTGGTCTCCTCCATTTTGACGTCACCTATCGGCCACAAAATGCAAGGTAATTTCAGTTTCCGTTATTCAAGCTATTTCGTCTAGTAAATGTTTACATACGCTGAGGCAGTGAATAGTTATGTAACTAATTACCTAGAGATCTGTACAATAATTTAACATGTATCACGCCTCAGCTTCGTACAGGTATAATCATTACTGGAAGTATTACTGATGTATTTCCCTTTTTCAACACAGATCACGAATGTTATTTGCATTGTTATGGTATGAATGTATTTTATAATCTAGTAAAGATGATTATAACTAATTATACTTGTCACAGACATTAGTATTAGGCCTACTGTGTTTTTAAACATTACATTCATTATCTAGTCCCTTGGGGATTTTCAAGGATTTAAAGAGTTTATAATAATAGTATTCCAATCACACTATATCCGACATATCTACAACGCGTTTCGCTCAATTCAGAGGTCTTCTGGGTAGATTTCAGCCTTAGGTCTACATCACACAAGTCGGAATGGAACAGAGATAAAGAACAATGGAACAAACTCTCAGACGCGTGGATTTGGGGCAGTATTCCCACTAGGTTGCGCGACCGCACAACAACCAGTCAAGTGCACTTCATTATTCCAGCCGCGCACATCCTCAGTAATGGTATTGACGGCCCTTAATGACCCTGGCAGTCGATAGGCTTAAAGCCCTAATAACGAACTGGTAGCATTGCAAAGCGGCCTGATGATTCAATAAGGTCGATGGTCTAAAAATACCCCTCCCCTCTAAAAAAAAAAAAAAAAACTGGTAGCGCACATCCGCACATTGCCTTGATACTGTTGCACATGAAAAAATTCCTTTCGCACATGGATTGAAAAAATTAGAGGGAACATTGATTACGTGTACACCAATAATCACTTGGGTTATGTAACAAAAGTAAATAAAGTATGAAACAAACAAAACTCTTCGTAAATGTAATAAAAGAAAATAAGCTACAGCCTATTTATTTCAAGAGACAACTTTCATTAAACGTAGCATCCACTAAAAACTTAGTTTTGAGAACGAAAAAAAGCATTTATCTGGTATAAGTTATTTCTTCACAAAGTAATAATAGTAGTATAGTTTAAAATGTGGATAAAGAATTCAAAATGTGAACATGTATGTGAAGTTTACTTCTAACATTGTTTTGTATAGTCTTTTCTCAGATTCAGAATATATTTTATAGGTATCGGATAGTTCAAGAAGTTTCTCCTAAAGACTGTTCCGTCGTTTTAAACCATCTCCTACCGGGTACTTTATATAATCTCCATCTAACACCCATTTCTGAAGCTGGCCCTGGAAATCACAGTGATGTAGTACAGTTCATCTCCCCAAACATTCGTAAGTTCACTTCTTGTATATGCGAAACAAATTTGCATAAAAAAATCATAACAAGTTTTTAACTAAAGCTTCTCTCAAAGTTCAAATTCACTGGATTTTACGACGCCTCTGAGATACCCAATACTGAGAATAAGCGTGATATAAATGATATTTAGATTATAGGGCGTTTCGGATCTCTAACATATCGTTTAAATTAAGCTGTGTTCATAACGTGTAGAGAATGTTAATCGTGTTCAGCTTTGTTGTAAATCTGCTTTCAAATAACATTGAATGCGTTATGTTGTTTTGACCTTTCTACATTTTTGTTTTCGATGGTTTAGGTTCAAATTTATATAATCTTAGATTTTACTGACACTGTAACTAGATGGCTGACTGACTTCTGTATTAGGATCGTTAACTAATTTTGGTAGAACGTTCCATTTATATGCTTGTACAAAACTACGTGGTTGATCATGTGATGTGTCAGTTGCTTCTTAGAATTGCAATGTTGTAGTTATATTTAGTCTGCAAGAAAATGGATACGACCGAGAACCTTTCTAACTTTCAAAGCGACATGGTATAAATACTCGTTTAACAGGAATGTGTTTATTAAAGACCATTTTTAAATGGGTATTCAAACACGTCTGCTACGAGAGTCTATCAACAGAGACAATAGAAATGGAATTGTCCACCACTAGGAAAAATGTTCTCCATCAACTACTGGTGCCCAGCAGAAGAAAAAACAACACAGAACAGGTGTGTAAAGGGTTACGGATGTCAGAGTGTGCCAATAATATTTGGTCAGGAGTAGACTATCTATAATCATCTCATGTGAAGGACATTACATATCTGCCAAGTGAAAACCAACAAAAAGTCTAAGAAACGCTTATTCCAGACGCAGATAAGAAAGCACTTTTGTTCTTATGGAACCATAAGAAACCAGAAAGTTCTTATGGCACCAATTGCAGACACTAAGTGACTAAAAGCGTGTGCTGTAGTCTATTGTGTCACATTTTATCCTTTTCAATACTGACAGTACAGTAAAAATATTGGTAAACCATATGAAGCATTTGTTCCTACTTGTGCAAACTGATGGAGATGATTCAGTGGTGAAAGTATGGATTTGGGTTCGTTGACTTCTTTAGAAGAGCAATTAAAATCCATAGTTTACCTTAGTAGTGCCGATCATGTCCACCCCACATAGTTGTACTTCCAACCAGATAGACAAGGGCTTTTACAATAAGATGATTCAGTAATCCCCCTTCATTGTATTTCCGAAACTGCTGAATAGAACATGACAGAGAATTAAGCCACCATCCAAAGCTAGCGCACTCATTGAATTTCAATGTCAATGAACATCTTTGAGATGATCATTAACATCGCATTCTCCATCATAAGCCTTTATCAAAATCTTCAGCCAATTTCAACCTATACTCGTCCACATATTCCTACTTCTTCTGAAGTCTGTGGCACTCAGATTCTACGCTCTTACCGTGATAAAAAGTTGCCCAACCCGAAATTAAAGTGTCCATCCTACGTATATTTATTTATTTTCATGTACATGTGATATTCTAATAATGTGTTTTATAAAAGTATTTAAGATTTCATTGTGTGTGTGTTTGGTTTAATTATTTCTTATGACCTCATATACCGGCCTTGACTGTCATCTTTGTGATCCAGTTACATGTTATAACATGCTTATTTAGTCAGTTAATCATGTATATTGCGCCGCAATCCGATTGTCATCTGGTGACCAACGTATTGATAAGATCATTATCAATAAATACATTTTGCTTACTATACATTCAAGTTCAAGAAATCAAATGTACGGCATTTGTAAAAATAATAAACGTTTGATGTCCAAAATTTAGCAAGTACTTTTTCCACTCACCAACGCTGGAAGATCCGATAAATTACAATGTACACGTGATTTCACTAACGAGAATTATAAAAATCAACACAAATGTAAACCACTATATACAATCTATTTTCTCTGTGAACGTTGTTTGAACCATTATTTATCTTTTCCTATTATGCCAAAACCGCCTACTAAACGTCGCCATGTCGAATTTTCACTAGATGGCAAAATTAATCGTACTAAAGAATTAAACGTCGTACCAAAGCCGAACCAGAAATATGTAAGGAAACCCCACTGTATCCGATATTTTGAAACTTAAGTTCTCGAGTATCTCGCTCGTTTTGCAGAAAATGGCTACGTATCACAAATTTATTATTTGATTCGAATATTCGCACAAAGCTTGAGTATCATTCCAATGCAAATGAAAAGCATTTGTGTAAAAATCAGTTCCAGGCCTATTTTCTGCAGTTATTTAAAATTGATCTTGTCATTTGAAACAAATGATTTAATCTGCACGTTATCATTGTATTCAACTGACCATAACTTATTTTACCGTTTATAATCAGTGTTACTTTTTGTTCTTTACCTGTCTATGCTATGAGAGATTGCTTGTTTTACGAAATGCCTAGCTATCTCGTGAAATGTAACATTGTAATCGGTCACAGAAGAAGTGAGCTGCGTAATTGGACAACCATTATAACGCCCCCACGACTGAAAGGGCGAGCATGTCGAACCCGCGACCCACAGATTGCGAGTCGAGCGCCCTAACCACCTGGTCATGCTGGGCCTAAGAGTTGCGTAATTGGATTAAACTAACACAACCATTATAACGCCCCCACGGCTGAAAGGGCGAGCATGTTTGGTGGGACGAGTATTCGAACCCGCGACCCACAGATTGCGAGTCGAGCGCCCTAACCACCTGGCCATGCTGGGCCTAAGAGTTGCGTAAGTGGATTAAGCTAACACAACCATAAAAAATAACACCACCGGCAACTGGTTCATAATGATGTGTTGCTGACTCTACAAAATCTTACTCTCTGTTCTTTTGAAACTTGAATTATTTTTCTCTATATAAAATAGAACCTAATAGCTAAATAGAATAATGGCGCAAAACTAACTTCTGAGAAAGGCATTTGATAATATAAAGTTATTTCGTGTTATCAGATAATCTTCAGACAATAAAGAAATGGTTACAAGTCAGGTACTGACATTTAAAAATATAATTATTACTAGATGTACTTGCGCAAGGTCCCCAAAAGTGTTTTCTTTCAAGAGTAAGTAAAAACCAAAATTAGGAGTAATAATTTTTTTTCATTTATTGCTTTTGAAGTTCGTATGCCATGCTGTGTTGTAGCCTACAAAGTGCATAATGTTTCTCGTGATTCATGGCATGCGTACGTTTTACTGACCTTACGACAGTACAAATTACAACGTTAAGTGTTTCTTATGTTATGTCATTTTAGTGTCTACTGACTGACTAACAGACAACACCTTACCGTATAGTGATGCGAGTGGTTAAAACAGGTGACGCCTCAAGGTGACCTATGGCTTCCTTTCAGGGAAGTAATGTAAACGTCTGATTTTGTCACTTTATCATTAACATTGTTTATCGAAATATATTTTAAAACGTAATTAGGTTTCAAGAAATAATTTCAACGTAAATTATGATTTAATACACTAGAATTAAACGATCTCGAAAAATTACAAAATGACAATTCCAAAAATCAGTATGCAATTAGTTGTGTGAACATCTCACGTATCTTGTTGTGAAAGTGATGCACGTATGATTTGGCGAACGTTGCACGTGTCCCCGACACCAGGAATATAAAATTCCTTGTTTCATTTACTGCTTTGGTGATCGCTCAGTTTCGGTTATTCTTTCCATATAAATGAGTTACAACTAGTGTTCACTCTAGGTACGCGGACGCACAACAACCAGTCATGTGCACTTCATTATTCCAGCCGAGCACATTCTCACTAATGGTGAGGAGTCTCAACACGTTGACGGCCCTTAATGACCCTAGCAGTCGATAGGCCTAAAGCCCAAATAACCAACTGATAGCACTGCAAAGTGGCCTAATGATCCAATAGGGTCGATGGTCTCAAAACTACCCCCCCCCCCCTCTAAAAAAAAACTGGTAGCGCACGTCCGCACATTGATACTGGTGCACATGAAAAAATTCATTCCGCACATGGATTGAAAAAATTAGAGAGAACATTGGTCACAACTGGTGACGGAGGTATTTGCTAGATGTATTGTTTGTTTGTTTTCTGATATTCTTGCAAAGCTACACAAAGGTTATCTCAAATAGACGTTTCTAATTTTGAGCTATGCTAGAGGGAAGACAGTTAGTCACCAGCACCCACCGTCAACTCTTGGACTACTCAAATCGAATAGTTGGTTTTGACCATTACTCTTACATATTTACAACACATGTACGGTCCCAAAATATGATTTTGTAGCTACAGAACATGAACAATGGACTCTAGAATCCAAAGTTCGGAAACACTTAACCACACCCGGCTTAGAAGTACAAATTGTCTGAGCTGTTCAAACGTAAACATTTGAAAAACTCCAGCAGGAGGTTTGTGGAAACACTAACAGACTACTCTGCACATTAGACAGCCTGATCAAAGCTGTTAACTTTCAGCTACACCATAAAATAAACGCTACCAGCACAACATTACCATGAGGAATCGTCAGTCTACTGCCCACGAAACCTTTATCAACTTCGGAACAGCAACTAGAGTGGTTAAAAGTGACCAAAATGGAAAGATCACAATGGGTGAGTCGGGATTAATGGAAGTTCGAATCAAGGTTTCATGTCCTTACCAACGATCAAAGAGTTCGTGTTTTGAGACACAGATATGAACGATATGCTTAGTACAACATACTCGAATGTAACCGTTTCGGTAGCGGTTCAGCCATTCTGTGAAGAGACATCATTGTGAAGATTAAGGCTTCTTTGGGGCCGATTTAATTCCCGATGACATTTTGACATGGTATTGGATTCAGTTGTACAAAGTTCATCGGGTGCAAACTTTGTTCTGATGTAGAATAATGTTCAGTTTCATAGTGAGGGGATCACAATATTGCGTGGTCCACTGTGCCATATTATTCATTAAAAAAAGAAAGAAAAAACGTTACAGTTTTGAATGCTCTTATCAAATGGCACGATTCTTCGTGGGTATATATGAACTAATAGTTCACTCTTTTTATTATATTTTGTTACAACTTTAATGTCGAAGCACAATGATTTAATCGATGTATAAAATAAACTGCGTTTGTAGTAAGTAACAGCTCGAAGAATCAAGGCAAGTTTTTGTTATGAATTAAGCGATATACACTTTAATCGTTTTTATGTATACGTCACATGTAGAATAAGAGGGAATCCTCAACAGCCGCGGCATTGACATTATTTTAGGCGGCTCCCCAGTGGCAGAGCGGCATGACTGCGAACTTAAAACGCTAGGGTTTCGATATCCGTGGTGGGCAGATCACAAATATCCAACTGTGTAGCTTTATGCTGAACATCAAACAAACATACTTTTAGGCACGATTAGAGCAAATTAGTCTATGAAACCCTTCCCCCCTTTTTTATTAGCTATAATTTTGTGCGCCAGAAATACCACGCGTGGGGCGCGCGCGTATATCCAATTCGATTTTATTACTCATCAGGATCTCTACCAGCTTACCCTCAAATTGAAATTCTTTTAGGCGGGATTGGAATAAATTATTCTATGAAAACTTAGACGCTGTCAAATATATCAATCGATAGGGTTTGACCTCCTGAGTCCAAAACTGTAATTAGATATCAAATCAGTCAAGAGATGACAGAGATATGAGCTAAAAGTTTGTACTCGAAGCCATTCTATGAACCACGGCTAAAAACAAGACTTTAAAATATGCCGTACCATTTTAGCACCATTGTGTTATAATAAAAATATCACTATCACACTATACCATCATAAAAATACTACTACTAATAAGAGTGTAAAACGTCTTCACTTTGCCCTAATTACGTCTCATATAGCAACAGTCTTATTGTTTTATAATATATGCTTGTTGAAAAGTACGCATGGTGTTGATATCGTGTTCTTAAAAAGCGACATATAGCACGTATTTTAGCATTCATTATTTGATTAACATTAATCAGTGATTAACTTGTTAACAATATATTACACATTGACTAGCAGCTTTATTAGGTTTTTCATCTTTTGCCTCAATAGTAGCCTGGACTTAACGTAGAGAAGTTTCTAGAAGATCATTTTTCCTCGTCTAGTACTGGTTCACAGAAGACTACAAAGGCGGATGTTAATTTCAAGTTTATCTTATAAAACACTCAACTGACTTGAGATGAGACGATTGTGCTAGTCAAACAAGATAAGTGAATGTCAGGATCATACTCTTTAAAGTCAATTTCGGGTGGTGTGCAAAAAAGATAAATTCATTGTTCACAGTTTGCGCTTTAAAATCACTTGAAACCGTGCCTTCCTGTCTGTGCCCGAGATAAGAAGTTTTCCGACTTGTTTTTGGCTGCCATGTGACAGTTTTCGTAGTATACTTTGGAAGAAAAGATTAAAAAGTTTTGAATAAGTAAATTACAAATTTTACACGTGATATTTATTGATAAAATACTAGATAAATCTTATTATTAATTTTTACTACAACTTGAAATACAAAACAGAAAATAATGAAATGCTTTTCAAAATATAAAAATTTGTTTGCTTGTAGTTAATTAAGCACAAAGCTACACAATCGCCTATCTGTGCTGTGCCCGCCACAGGTATCGAAACTTGGTTTCTACCGTTATAAGTCCACAGCCTCACTGCTGTGCCACTAGTGAGACAAAATACAGAGAAATAGAATAATTGTACGTAATTCATAGAACCAAAAAAAGTACCAGCTTTGAACAAAAGTAATGCTCTTGTTAACGTAACAAAATCTACAGTTAAAGACATATTCATACAAAATTCTCATCACTACTATATAGCCTGAAAATTCTCTCAACACAAGCTACTCCTATAAAGCAATTAATATTCGAAATAAACGTCTTAAAAATTTCAAAATTAACAGTAAAAATAAGTTACATAAATCTACCTGATCTCAATTTGAATGTAAGTAATCTATTTCCGTATTGTTAGCATTTCGTATTTATTATTTGTATCACATATATCATAAAGTAGCTTAAGGCACTTAATAAGTGAGCTCTTCATATTTTCTAGTTAAAAAAGTCACTCCAAGTTGATATTAAAAAGAGTGAAAAAAATAGTTTTAATTTAAACATTTTACACATTAAATATAAAGAGTTAGTGGTATCAAATAAGTGTCAAATCTGACAATACTAATAATTCTTCATCAAGAAGTACTTTTATTAATTACATATAGATATAGCATCTAAGAGTATTATCCCAATTAAATGTTGATGACTTCAACTTTCTACTTATATATCTTTCTTTACAACTACTTGCTGGTAGAAAAACGTTGGCCCCCTGGTGGCTCAATAGTAAGTCTGGGGACTCATAATTACTAAAAAAGCGGGTTTCGATACCAGCGGTGGGCAGAACACAGATAACCCATTATATAGCTTTGTGCTTAAACAACAAACAAACAAGAAAAACTTTTAAATAAGTTGCCTCACCTTTTTCTCTTTTTTACCCAACTGATATCCTGATATTTTTATGATTTTCATATCATATTTCTATCTCCTGCTGCTTGTTATTTTTTTACAATGATGCCTTATCACCACAATACTTTTTTGTTCTAAGGGCTTTATAACTTAATTAGTCATTTGGTATTTCCTTAAGTAAAAATACTCTATTTCTGGCGAGCTTACGATTCCTTAAGGAAAGTTCTAGAATTTCATTATTTTTAATCATATTATCAGCCTAAAGGATCCCCAGCTTTCCTTTTCTTTTTATCAAATTCTCCCCTGACCAGCGGACGTATTAAACTGTTTAATGATTTTCTGGACTTTTATCCCCCAGTGAATCAGCGGTAAGATATGAATACAGGCTTACGACCCTAAAAAATCCGGTTTCGATACGTGTGTTGACCAAATAGCAAATAGCCCATTGTTTAGCTTTGCTCTTACAACAACAAAACCTGGATTTTTTTCATTAAAAAAGTAAGTTTTTTGTTTATCTTTGCAAGTACGAAACATAAAACAGATTAATAAGACGCCACTTAATACACACTAACCCCTGGGTTCCGCTCGACCTATATGAATACTTATAAATTTATACAGCGATTTAGATTGATTGATACAATATTTAAAATGCTTTCTATGAAGATTTAACTTGACGCGAAAGCCAGTTTTTGAATTTTTTGTTGCTCTTAATAAATGTGCTGCCTTTTTTTCCCCTACTAACATTATCTGTTGGTATTTACTTTTATGATACTAGTCAACATTACCTTATAGAAAAGATACAGCATCTGTTAGTAGAAATTCTTATATGATATTGTTATGACTTACTATTGCATATAACGTATATTAAAAATTTGTTTGTAGTTCTATGTAAGTAAGCTGTTGTTTTTTACTGAAATATTGTAAAAATATTTCGAATCACTGAGTTTATTTGTACCGCGTTTTATTCGGTCTACGTTAAATAGAAAATATTTTGATCCATCCAAACACGCTTGAGCGACATAAAATCCAAGATTATGCTTTAACTCAATTAGTAGGTAATATAGTTACAACAAAATAATACAACTTGATATTACTCACGTTGCTTTATTTTATTCAAGTGCTGTTAAAATGAACTTACATTCAGTTTGGTTCCTAATTCACATAAGGATCATCACTGAGCAAATGGTGAATTAGTAGCTAAGCTGAATGTAAGTTCAATTTTACAGCGCTTGAATAAAATGAGGCAACGTGAGTAATATCAAGTTGTATTATTTTGTTGTAACTATATTACCTGCTAATTGAGTTAAAGAATAATATTGACATCTTTCTTTTTTGCTCAAGCAATTTTTGGTTATATTTTACAGGAAAGTAATATGCACAACAAACGTTACTAATGTTACACTCGTTATCAAGTAGATTAAATGAAATTTGAAAGTGTGTAACCTTTATGGGTGACAACGTTTGAGAAAGCACCTGAAGCAGCAGTGACACCAAACGACACTCTTACTCTTGGCTGAGCTCAGAGACATGAACTTTGGGAAAGAGAGCGATTGGATGAAGGGGATGTTAATTTTTATTAATCGGTGTCCTTTCTCATTCATAATTGATGTGGCATGTTTTCAAGAATGAGTATACATTTACAACTAAAAAGAATTAACTGCCTCACTTCATTAGACATAGACTGTATTCGTTGCTATGTGCCGCTAGCGTTAGGACTAGTATATATCGTACAACGTGCGAGAGATAAAGCACAAGAGGACTAGTTTGTTAATTCGCCACTTCTTCTGCTGGGTGAGTAAAGTTAGCTAAAAGCAGAAGTAAATAATTATCGTAAATAATCGGTGTAAAATTAATAACAAATAACGTGTTCTAATTCCTTACCCTAATTCTGCTTTGTAAATGACTTAGGTAAAATTTATAAAAATTAACTTCGCCAACTCAGTCAAGTAGGAGATGGCGAAAATGATGGCGTTTCCAAGCAAAAGAGAAGCATAAATTTTGTAGCTATATATTTTATTTAGAAAATATTTAGTTTCAGATAAAGTATACAGCAACGACGGCTCACCGGAGTTTAGGGTCGTCACAGTGGAAGAGGGTCGTAAAAGTTTCACGAACCAAACTCCATCAGAAATGGAGGAGAAAGGTATATTAATATAATCAATTTATAATTGCTAATTAACATGTTTACGACCCTGTAGAATGTGCAGAATGTCACTCTAAGAGGAAATCTGGCCAGCTGCAGCAAAACAGTGACCGGCCTTATCATGGCCAGCGGAGAGGAGGAGGAGGATAAGGAAGGGGGAATCATAACGATTATAAGAAATATTTAAAATGCTTATTTAGATATATATGTACTATTATATTATGACACGTCTATATATAGATAGCCATATGAATTTTTCAAGTTGTATAGATACATGCTTATACACAGCGTGGTCACAAGTAAATAGAGACCACCTTTTCAGAAAAAATGAAAATGTTCAGTCATATTCACATGAATTGATATATTTATAATTTAATTAATATATAGCAGATCTTCCTTTTGCTTCGTGGAGTTCGTTGATCGTTTGGGGCATCCTGAGAATCATCTCGTCAATTTTAGATTGTGAAATTTTCGCCCACTCTTGCTTCAAAACTTGGAGTAGATCGCTCTTCGAAGTTTTTTTTTTTTTTTTTTTTTTTTT
>NW_013666809.1:271305-274601 GCF_000517525.1 Limulus polyphemus
CTGTATATATATATATATATATATATATATATATACAGATATAAATACTAGCCAACATGCATTGTATGTGCGCGCATGTATAAAATTCATGGTTACAAAATCCAGTCCATGCCCCATTCTAGTATAGTTCATTAGTCCTTCCAATCCAGTGTTTACAGACTCCCCATATAGCTACAAGGTATAAACATAGTAGCTATATTTTACAAGCATACACATAATACGTGATATGTTGATCACCATGCATCATAGTGATCATACATGTAGTACCGTTATCAATGATAACATTGTGGCGATGATATCAGAAGCAACAGCCATCCAATCTGCATGAAGCCAATCCAAAGATTGTCATTGATTACCGAGAGAACATCATACACTAACTACGTATTTCATTGAACTAAACTGTTTCAAATAGAACAGTATTTCTATTATACAGATTTATGTCCATTATGGGCATAAAAACTACAGAAACAAGATAGATAGCCTAATGTGAAAACGTAATCGCAAAAAAAGTAAACAAACAGGCTTAAGGTTTGAAACATAGTGTTCACATTATTTCTTCAAACTACAAATCCATATTTTGACTCTATGTCTAAAAGCTAATATACTTAGGAGAGTTTAAATTTGTAGCTTGAAGAAATAATCTCAACATTATGTCTCAAACTTTAAGTTTGTTTCTTTTTGTTGTTGTTTTTTTTTGCGATTGCATTTTCAATTTAATCACCTACCTTGTTTCTATATGTTTTGAATATTTCTATTTCCCCTTTTTAAATTAACAATTTCTAATAATTTTGTAACAATATTATTTATCATATGAAGAGTAACCTGACAAGATAATATATATGGTGTTTGTTATGTCTTTAATTGCTGGTACTGGTTTTATACTTCACAGGTCATGTAAGTGTGAAATATGGGTGACTCTCAGTAGTTCCTGAATAGGCAATAATTACACCAAGAATTGTAATTTACTCCTAAAAATTTATCATATCTATTATAATGTTCGAATACATTATGGCATATTACCACCGTAGGCTGTTTCCAAACATAATATTTTGTTAAAGAGTTGATGTTTATAATATTTGTAATAACCAACAGATAGTCTCTTGCAATAAAAGGATTAGAGATAACTTGCGCAGCGATACCGTCGCAATTTAATTTCTGATTTTTCTCTGTGCTCTGAAACTTTTTAGCGTTGTACTCGAAATCTACTGTATTCAGACGACAGAAAAAACATAAGGAAATGAAAAATGTTCTTAACATCTTAGTTGTTAAAACAAAATTAGCGACGAATAAAAAAACAACATTTGTTTGTTTCTGAGTGAAGAACAAAATTAAAAATTGTCTAAAATAGGTAATTTGGAAACAGGCGAGGGATAAGCTACTTAATAATATACATAAAGCTTAAATAAAGTAAAAATTGAATTGAATAAACAATGATTTAAAATATATAATTTAGTTGATTGTACTAAATGTTCACGTTATTAAGTGTAAAATGGGACAGTTTAATTTTACATAGCGTTTTTACACATTATTTTTTATAGGGGACACTTCGAAAGAAAAGAGAAGGACTCAAAGAAGAGAAGGGACACCAGAGGTTCGTGAAGAGGAGATTGTTATTGTTGTCCTGGTTCTGGTCGTATGGGTAGCAGTTATTCTAGTTTTCTTCAACAAATGGGGAAAAATTCGAATGTTGGAGCCATACCAACCGGATTACCGAAGCCCTTTGTACAAGTCAACTCGAGTTAGTTTAGCGGACCCTATTCTCGAGAGAGACTTGACAAGGGGAAGTCGCATAGCTCTTGGCGGACAGTCTCGACAGAATTCAATCCTTATGGGTTCGACCTCTGGTTGTCTTCGGCAAAATTCAGTTTTTGTTGATCAAACAATGATGTTTATGGAACCTGGAGTACCGCGAAAAGTGAAGAGTGCCGAAGATATAAAATCTTTAGTGGTTCAGATTGGTTATCAGCGTAAGAACATCGACCTCTAGTAATTAAACAATTAACATACAATGAGCGGTCATTGTTAACTCTGTAATACAAACCCAACAACAAAAACAAATTTCCATAACAAAATACTAATTTTTGTTACAAGTAAATACCACTAATTCTCGTAATATTCTTTAACTAAAGGAGAATAAATAGCAAAATATCAGTATTTTGAACCTAATATATATTTCTTTGTGATGGAAAATCAAACAAACTTATAATAATGAGTGCGAAACTGCCAGTGATAACACCAGTAATGAACCACCATACGCAACGTTTCGGTCCAAACGTACATTTATCTTTTAACTGGGCTAAGAAACACTGGAGAATCGAAAGCAAATATTAGTTTAATAGCAGAGGGCAGAATTTACACAGTGGTGTAACTTCCCAAGATGTAGAAAAGCGTTTTTAAGATTATTCTAGGTAATGAAAATATTATCTTTGAGAAAATTCTAACGTTGATAATAAAAGGAAAACACAGGATGTTTTCAAAGCTTTTTTCTATCTTATGTCAAAAAATAGGTTACTGTTTTCTAGAAAATGTATTTAAAAGCAAGTGGATTATTGTTATCGAACAAATCAGGTAGCTTAGACATAAAAAAATATACCAGCTTTCTTTGTAAGAATAGAGGTGCTTGCAGCTAAATTCTTGATAGTGATAGAAATATAGGAGGAGAATTCTCATACCACCGATCCTAATATCATCTAAGTATAAAATAATCAATTGGCAGACACTACTGTTTGACTAACAAACAAGATTAAACTCTTGCAAGATATAAATAAGTTTACTAACTAATTTGAAATCAATGTTTCGTTGACTTTTAGGCGCCTATATATACACAAAGACACATTTTTCCTTATATGGCGTGTCAAGGTCATCGCGAGAACGAGGCTGAGCATTTTGACGAGTAAACAAAGCAAATTATCTTCATTCATTCCACCCCTGACTACAGCCATCACATAAATCATCAGGCGGTTAAATATAGAGATCCACACACAAATATATTTTATCAAACCTCACTTCTTTCAAAGGTAAGGTTTAATAATGTATATGTGTCTATTAAGAGGAAAATAAGTGGGATAACTACAGTCGTATGGGCGATAATAGAAACTTTTTAGGCCTATAATTTAATCAACAGCCAGCTCTATACTTTAAATCTGACTGTATATTAACAATCCTATTCCATATAACTTCGAGCTGCCCCTTCTCATTATATTGTGATGTTTATGTTTCAGAATATATTTACAATACCTAGGACTTAAAACAGGATGAAATACAAACATAGGAAAAACGTTACTACTTATATAGAT